>NC_089232.1:7449768-7744187 GCF_963924675.1 Phocoena phocoena | reverse complement strand
GTCTAACAAGTGGCCCTTTGTTGGGGGAAAATTATGGCTCAAAGAGCCCTGAGGAAGCAGCCTGGAATTCAGAGGCTTCTGTGGGGTGACCCTGGACACAGGGTCCTGGACACCCTGACAGACAGCTGCTTTACCACATTTGTCCTCAAAAAGAGAGGCCCTGCCACTGGGGGAGGTCGGGGGAGGGTGGCTCATGGGGAATGGGCCCCAGACACAGGGCAGGGGTGGCGGGCAGGCTGGGGGAAGCAGGGCAGGCACTGACCTCCCTGATCCCATTCAACTGTCTCCCAGGTCCCCCGAGGACACAGACCCAGAGGTGAGGGATCCAGCCCGCGGCCTCACCCACAGCAGGAGGCCTCGCCTTCTTTTGCCATCAGAGCTGTACCGTCTCCCCTGTTGTCTTTCCTTGTCACCCAGAGCAAATCAGACCTGCCAGTTTGCCACCTCGACCCCTTGTTTCCTACTTAATGGTCGGAAACCTAGATTAGGACCTCTTAGATGTAATTCTACCTTAAACATCACTAAAGAGATTTCCTCAGTCGTTACCTCACGTGGTAATGAGATTTTTAAAATAATTCCGTGTATTTCCTGAAAAACTCATCCCGTCAGAAAATGTCACCTTGGCAGTGTCATCAAATACTTGTTAATGAAGACCTTTCTTTGTAATAATCTTAAGTTCTCTGTCAAGCATATGGGCCTGTGTAAGGCGTCACACAGGAAAAAACCCAACCGCCTGCAATCCCATCCTTTTGGGGTTTAACGTGCCATCATATCAAATACCATGTGTTACATAAATGCATTTTAAAGGGTGCTTTGTCTCCCCCTCTCGATCGGCCCCCTGTGCCCAGAAAACTATCAAGGCACAAAATATGATCACGGTGTCTTCAAAAACCGCGATGACAAAGATGATAGTTTTTAAGTCTTAAAGGCTCAAATTTTGGTTTCCGATGAAGCTAGTGGATTGTTCCTACTACCCAATACTTGATAAATTCTCAGAACATTTTTTTAAGATAACATCACTACCAAAGGAGGGGTGTTGAAAAGGACAAGGTCAGCCCTGCCCAGTATGAGTGGCTCCCAGCCAGCGGACTGCGGAATTTGTGCATCACCGTGCTTTGCGGCTTTGGGGGCTGGGCTCACTCCTTAATCCTTAACAGATTTAGAAGCTACCCGCTCTCCTGTACCGTCTGTCCCAGCTAAACGCAGAGAACCACGACGCCAGGAGGGTCAGAGAACTGTGGGGTGGAATGAGGGTGAGTCAGTCAACAATGGCTCGCCAGACACATCCCCCCAACCACGCAGCCTGAAACACACAAAGTCACATCCACTCCTGAGGCTGTGGCCACTAAGCTGCCAAGATGTGAGTGTCACGTGGTGATGACACCTTAACATGGCCATCAGACTGTCCACTTGCCCCTCCAGTATTTTAAGGTGCTAAGGGGTGCAGGGTGGGCTTGGAGTCCAGGCAATGGGCCAAATCTTCCTCCTTGTCTTCTCTGCTTTCTCCTCGAGGTGGGAGAGCAGGTGTGGGTGCCCTACTGCCCTCTGATCTGCTCGCAGAGCAAGCAGGGACAGGTTGACCCTAGGGCAGAATTCTGGAGAGAGGCATTCTCTGGCCTTCTGTGCAGGAACCCGCACCTGGGCGTGTTCACTCTCAGCTACACCACAGCTCTTCCTCTGCCTTTATCCGTGGGGCTCTGGGAACCCACAACGGCAAACAAGTCAGGTAAATACTCCTCCTCCTGCCTTTGCAGGGGGGCTTCTGAACGTCCAAGTGGAAGTGACGGCTGAATGTGTTTCAGAGCAGCACGGAACCTGCGGGACTTGCCTGAGGATGGCCCTCGACCAGGGCACAGGGACCCTCCAAGGACACACAGGGCAGAGGTGTGGCTATATACGTAATGGGTCGTAACACGGATGACTCCAACTCCATCCACCCCACAGCAAGGCTTGTCTACAAGGGGGAAATGATCAGCTGTTTCATCACTTATGTACTCATGTAACATAAATGATATGAATTTTATCACTGAGCCCACTGTATGGGCTCAAAATGGCAGCACCACGAGCTATGTTGTTTATACTAGGGGTCTCCAACCCCAACCTGGTCACGGATCGGTACCGGTCCAAGGCCAGTTAGGAACCGGGCCACACAGCAGGAGGTGAGTGGCAGCGGGTGGGCGAGTGAAGCTCCATTTGCTGTTCCCCATCGCGCACACTACCCGCTGGAACTATCCCCCGCTTCCCCTACCCCGCCACATCCCCCTCCTCGGCCCCGGTCCGTGGAAAAGCTGTCTTCCATGAAACCAGTCCCCGGTGCCAAAAAGGTTGGGGACCGCTGGTATACACACAAAAAAGTTCAATTCTTCCTCTTGGATTCCAAAGGGGGTGGGGGACCTCTGGGATCAGTTCCCCGCCCTGCTGAGGTCAGAGACACCTCTCCTGCTTGTCAAACTTTCCCTGCTGCCCTGTCTACCAGAGCCACGCCTCACATTTCTACCCCTAAGCTAACAAGTTCTCAGAGTCCCAAACTCAGATGCAGGAGCCTAGACTAAGTCATATATGTTACCACTCCCTTCTCCCTCCAGCCAAATGTCATGATGACAGAAAACAGATTCAAAGCCGTTTTCCTTCTTTTAGATGAGATGCCTGGTCTGGTCATCTGCTCAGGCAGGAAAAATGAGGTATAGGGTTGATTGTATCAGCCCTCTATCCACCATGGAAAATGTTCTCCAAACCATATCTCCTAAAGAGACCTGAATTTCTGCTCAAAGAATGAAAACAAATACAGTCCAAGGCCTGACAGTGGGTTCCAGTGACCTGGCTAGAATCCCTCCTGGCTGCACTGAGCATGACCCAGCACGGGAGTCTAAGGGGAACACACACAGGGGCCACCGGAGTCCCCGACAGCCCTATGTGGCAGGCGCGGATGGAGTCGAGGTGGTGCAGGCTACACTTGCCTTTATGGTGGTGCCAGGGCCGATGTCGTGCAGCAAGGACATCTCTGGGGGGCTCCTGGGCAGACCGTCGTCCTCAGAGCTCATGCCAGCATCATCTCCCCGCCTGGCCGGAAGGCCCCCCGGAGGAGGTGGCGGCCCCATTTTCACATTACACTGTATTTTTAACTAGATCGGAATAAAGAACATTTGCTGTTGTTTTCGTCAGCAACTTTTCTCAACAAATGCTCCCACTGCAATTCATTCATTCAAGAGATATTTTCAGCACCCTTGCCTGGGGCAGGGAACTGAACTGTGAGTCTGCCACCAGCTCTGCCGCTGTCATCTTGAAAATGAGTGGCTATAACTGAGAATGAGGTATGGTCCAATTGTAACTAACTGGGTGAGTCTTGGGAGAGCTGCGACGTGCATGCAATTGGGCTTTAAAATAGATCAAGTAAACCCAGCAGAAATCATCTTAAGACTTCCCAATGCCTACCTGACATACGTACCCAGTGTCGCCACGGGGAAAAGTTTACCTGCAAAGCTTTAATCCGGTCACACACATTTTCTTGGGAAAAGACCCGCACCGGCCGAGGAGGGTCCTGTCCCGACTCAGGAATGAAAATACTGTCGTGTGAGAGGGCCCGGCTGCCCAGCGTGCCCCTTGACTCCCTAGGACGAAAGAAGCACTGTGACCCTCGGCTGGTGCCGGGGGGCTTGGGATGGGGCTAAGGGCACATGCTACAACAAGCCTTCAGCTGCATTTATTTTTTTTTAACTGCTTACGACTTTGGTTCATCCTGTCAAATACCACGGTCAATTATTAGGAGCTTTGTAGAGATAGGGATTTTTCTAACAGATCTGAAGGTTATGTGAATTCTTTTCGTTAAGGGAAAAACCAAGGTCTGACGAGGTGTGAGGTCTAGGACAGCAGGCCTGCAGAGAGGAAGGGTTGGCAGGGGGCCTGGGCTGCCTGGCAGGCTGTGCAGACTGTCCTGGGTGCCCAGGGAGGGTGAGGTCGTTCCTTGTGGGCAAACATGCAGCCCCTCGGTGGGCTGGAGACCGTGTTTGCACAGCAGGCTGAGGGCTTGCCAGACGGAGGCATCCTTACAACGTGGTCCAAAACACACACGTCCACGGCTGGGTTTGAAAAGAATTGTGATGTGCAAAGCCACATCCTCATCTCATTACCTGATGTGATCTGTGCAACCCAGCCTGTGTGCCAAGGTCCTGGGGCGGAGATGGCGGCCCCTTCTGGCATCACCATCCCAAGCCCCTTCCCCAGCCCCGAGCTCAAGGCTCCAATTTGGAACTGAACCCACAGGACATTCACAAAACGTGCTAAGAGGATGTGGGAGCTATCGTCAGATTTTCCTAGCGGCGCTGGCAGCCTGAACAATAGGTGGAAGGAGGTGACTGAGACACGATGATGAAGGAAGGAAAGCCTGTCCGAAGACGCTGCCACCTTCTGCACCAACAGCCCTTCCCCCACCCCAGCCCTGGGCATCCTGTCCTTTGTGAGGCATTAGGGACTCCTGGCTGTGACCCCGCCCCATGTTGGTTAGTGATGCTTTCTAGCTTCCTTCCAGCCGCTAGAGTAAGTTTGCAAGTGGGGAACCCACAGCTCACGTATGTCCTCACATTTCTGGGAGAGAGTGAGGCCGAGTGAAAGAACCAGGAGGGCCTCCTGCTAATGGCAGCTGTTGTCACAAAGATCATATGCACACCTGGGCTTCCCTCCCACAGCGGGCAGCCCATGGCCACACCCTCTGGAAACCATAATCACTGCCCAAACACCTCCACTCTGGGTGTAACTAGAATTCAAGACAGTGTGAAAAGGCCGCTGCAAAGACACAAAATGCTATATGCTCAAGGCCATTGACTACAGCATCATTTATAGATGCGAAAGACTGGAAACAGCCCACATGTCCCTCAGCAGGTACCTGAATAAACTATGGGACGTGATATACTAGAGGCTCTGCAGCTGACCAAAGGGGTGAGGGGCAACCCTGTGTGCGGGCAGCACCAGACTCTACTAAGTGAAAAATAAAAACGGAGTGCAGACAGTGCTGTGTTAGCTCTGTGTGGGAAAGGGGGTATGAACACATACAAACATATGTGTGTTTGCATATATTTTTAAAAAATAAAAATAGAAAGATAAGGAGCCAATGAATAAAAATAGCCTCCATTAGGGCTTCCCTGGTGGCGCAGTGGTTGAGAGTCCGCCTGCCGATGCAGGGGACAGGGGTTCGTGCCCCGGTCCGGGAAGATCCCACGTGCCGCGGAGCGGCTGGGCCCGTGAGCCGTGGCCGCTGAGCCTGCGCGTGCGGAGCCTGTGCTCCGCGACGGGAGAGGCCACAGCAGTGAGAGGCCCGCGTACCGCGGAAAAAAAAAAGTCTCCTTTAAGGGGAAGGATAGAACAAGACGAGACTCAGGGTACCAAGGTTTCTACTTATACTTACAATGTTGTCTTTGAAACTATGAAAACATTTTGCATCGTTAAAAGACAAAATCAAACAAAAAAGGAAATCAGCCTCTAAAACTAGAAAACAAACAGAAGGAAACAAGTCTAATTTTATATCAGGTTGTCAGCATAAACACAGAGAAAAAAATGATTTCAAGTGACTTTAACTTGACATCCAAGTGACTTTTGACTCTACATCTGTAATAGGATAAATTCTAAGAACAAAAAGCACAAAGACAGCAAATTGTACTTGGTAGTCTTAGGAGCGATATTGGTTAAAAAAAACAGCGCAGAACAATCTTTATAGTATGTAACCTCCGTGTGGGAAAGGGGGAAATGAAATTATTATAAGTACATTAAATGATGAAGAAAATAAATAATTTTGTTAGTATCATTAGGAACCAAGATTTCCAGTAAAAGAGAAAAGTGAATTCAAACAAAGAATCAACAAGTCTGTCTAAATAAATTTGAACTGGAAACACCAGTGAATTAATGATTTATTTTTCTCTTAAAAAAAACATATTTCCTAGCTACATCTACTGGAAAGGTCTAGAAGCAATGACAGCCAACTAACAATCATCAGCCCTGGCAGGCAGACTGTGGTCGCTAAAAACCATTTCACACTAAAAGGAAATGGCTGATTACAGGTCTACGGCAGGAAATGTACAAACTAACTTGGGATTTCTCATCATGCAAGAAAGCAAAGACCCTTCCAGAGACAAATGGGGTCATGTCAAAAGAACCAGGATTTAATCTGAAGTGACTCTCAGTAGAATAGGATGGGACAGTGTGAGCATAAAAATGAACAGAGACTGTCATGGGTTAGGGCACATCAAATACATAAAAATCCATGCATTCACAATGACAGTCAAGAAAAAAAAGAAAAGCAAAAAATAAAACTCAGTTTTGGAAGTTTGCTAGGGTACCAGGTCATTACTCTGAAGGTAGATGGATAAAAAGAGAACCAAGCATTACCCTGCTTTTCCTGTGCAACTTGTATTTCAGAGCAACCAAGGAGTTGATGAAGGAAAGGTCTTCTGCATAGACGAACGCCAGCTAGCACATATGCAGAATGAATGATCGAATTAGAAAAACCACCATTTTACAATGAAATAATGGATCTAGTAATGATCATCAGCAGGTGTAAAAACCGTCAGGTGAAGGTTCGTGGATGGATCACACTGAGAGAGACCCCCTGACCCCACCGCTCAGTCTCAGCATCACCAGAAGTGGGGCAAACAGAAAGCATGTGCCTTGTGATGAGATGTGACAGTAAGTATCCAGGACCATCTTGAATCTAAATCTAATTAAACATCTAGATCCAGCTATCATTCTACAAGAAATTCAGAGAATACAGACATGAGTTCAATCATACCAAAAGAAAGCAAATCCAGATTGTGGGATATTCTCTATCTGATCGGTGACATGAAACAAAAGCAGGAAGGGTGAAGTAAAATTATTATAGATTAAGAGACTCAAGAAGCGTAACCCCACTGACACCATAAATGGGCATCAACTTTTTAAACCCACAGGGTTTCATGTGGTTTGTCAGCCTTAACGTACCTTGGTAAGTGGACATTTTTGCCCATGGTGATGGATGAGAAGTTGCTACAGAGTCTAGAAGGCTCACGGACTCTTCAAAGAGGCTGAAGAGTACCCTTAAATTTTTGTCTCTTATACAGTCAATTACTCTATGACACAAGAACCAAGAATATATCATGGGGAAAGGACAGTCTCTTCAATAAATAGTGTTGGGAAAACTTGGACAGCCCCATGCAGAAGAATGAAACTGGACCACTATCTTATACCATACACAAAAATCAAAATGGATTAAAGACTTGAACATAAGACCTGAAACCGTAAAACTCCTAGAAGAAAACATATGGAGTAAGCTCTTTGACATTGCTCTTGGCAATGACTTCTTGGATTTGACACCAAAAGCAATGGCAACAAAATCAAAAATAAACAAGTGGGGGCTTCCCTGGTGGCGCAGTGGCTGAGAGTCCGCCTGCCGAGGCAGGGGACGCGGGTTCATGCCCCGGTCCGGGAAGATCCCACATGCCGCGGAGCGGCTGGGCCCGTGAGCCGTGGCCACTGGGCCTGCACATCCGGAGCCTGTGCTCCGCAACGGGAGAGGCCACAACAGTGGGAGGCCCGCGTACCGCAAAAAATAAATAAATAAATAAACAAGTGGGACTACGTCAAATTAAAAAGCTTCTGTGACACAATACTGTAAATCAACTATACTTCAATAATAATAAAAAAAAGCTTCTGCACAGCAAAGGGAACCATCAACAAAATGATAAGGCAATTTACAGAATGGGAGAAAATATTTGCAAGTCTGTATCTGGTAAGGGGTTAATATCCGAAATATTTAAAGGACTCATACAACTCAATAGCAAAAACCCAATCCAATTAAAAAATGAGAAGATCTAAATAGACATTTCTCCAAAGAAGACAACAGACGGCCAACAGGTACATGAAAAGGAGCTCAACACCACTAATCATCAAAGAAATGCAAATCAAAAACAGGAGACAAAGCTTCAGATCTGTTAGAAGGGCTTTTACAAAAATGACAGGAGATAAGTGGTAGCGAGGATGTGGAGAAAAGGGAACCCTTTTGCACTGCTGGTGGGAATGTAAGTTGGGGCAGTCGCTATGGAGAACAGTATGGAGGTTCCTCAAAAAAATTTAAAATAGAACTACCATATGATCCAGCAATCTTGCTTCTGGGTATTCATCTGAAGGAAATGAAAACAGGATGTTGAAGAGATATCTGCAGTCCCATGTTCATCGCAGCGTGATTCACAACAGCCAAAACATGGAAGCAACAGAAGTGTCCATCAATGGGTGATGGATAGAGAAGACGTGGGACATATACGCAGCAGCATATTACTTAGTCATGAGAAAGGAGGACATCCTGCCATTTTCAACAACATGGATGGACCCTGAGGGACTCATGCTGAGTGAGATCAGACAGAGAACGAAAAATACTCTATGACCTCACTTCCATGTGGAATCTAAAAAAAGCCGAACTCATAGAAACAGAGTAGAAAGGTGGTTACCAGAGGCTGGGGGGTGGGGGAAATGGGGACATGTTGGTCAAAGGGTAAAAACTTCCAGCTATAAGATGAATAAGTTCTGGGGATCTACAGCACAGTGGTTATAGTTAATTATACTGGATTATATACTTGAAAATTGCTACGAGAGTAGATCTTAAGTGTTCTCACCACAGAAAAGAAACGGTAATTAGGTGACATGACGCAGGTATTAGCTAATGTTATGGTGGTAATCATGTGACAGCATGTAAGCATATTAAATCAACACGCTGTACACCTTAAAACTCCCATAACATTATATGTCAATGATCTCTCAATAAAGCTGGGAAGAAAAGAGAGAAAGCTCTTGTCTCACCTCTGCGCTGTTCTCTAAGGACATTATTTGCACTTCCCGGGTGTCATCACAACTCCACCCCAAGCTTCCGCTCCTAGCATCACTCTAGCAAACTTTCACCAGTAATTGAAGACCCGCCCCTGCCAGGTGCTGAGAATATACAGATGAAAGGGGCACTGTCCCCACTCTCCATGGGCTCTGGTGATAGATGACGGATAGTGGACAGGTCATTTCAGCCCAGCTCACCCCTGCTGCTGTGTTCTTATTCCTTGGCTGGAGGGGCCGCTGAGTGTACTGGTCGAGAGACTGGGTGGGTAGAGGCGAGTGTTACAATGTCCCTGGGGCTGGCCCAGTGAAGACATGTAACAGTGAGCAATTAATTCTATACGATAATGTCTTGCTCCCCAAGAGTTTGGAGCTGCCTTAAAAATGCGTGTATAGCCCGTCCTCTCCACTCTTCACAAGGTCCCATGTGGGTGCCTCCTACTCCCAGCCAGCACCAGAAAAAAAAAGCAACCTGAAAGACAAAGCTCAAATCTCTCCTCTTTAGTCGTTTGGCGCCACCAAGCGGTCAGTGTAATTTCTACTCCTTTAGAAACAGGCAAGGAGACTGGTGAGGAAGGAGGGGACAGGACCCCTCACGGGGATGCTGAAGCCCAGGACCCCATCTCAGCACGGTCTGTCTCCCAATCCCAGGGTCATTATGCCTTATCCTCAAATTAAGGAGCCCATGTTGTTTCAAAGAAACAAAACCTGGCATGGCAACAAATCTGGTTTTGGTTTTGGTTTTGTTTTTTCCCTTTTACGCACAGAAATAACTGCTGGAATAACGAAAGCATGTGTATTATAACTCTATTCTGATGAAGTACAAGTTACAAAAACACAGATTTCTTCCCTGGCCTTGCCCATACTTCATACCTATTGAAATATGGGTTTCTGTTCTTCCTAAAAATATTTTTGGATGATTTTTCTAAGACTGAACAGCAAGAAGCCTTCCCCCTACTCCTCTCTCTCTGCAGTGGAAAATTTTCTTATTGGGTTACTGAGGACTCAGGCTTAGAGAGACGTATTTTTCTGGTACAGTATCCAGGTCCTCAAAAGAGTTTTAAGTCAAATTAAATGAGGGATTACTTCCTAATCTTGCTACTTTCAACTGTAGGACATTGGGCAAATTTTCCGAAATTTCTCTAAAGCTTGGTTTGTTCATTTATAAAATGGTATTTCTTACCTCCTCTTTCATAGCTATGTAGACTTTATTTATTTAGTTATTTATTTTTTGCTGTACACAGGCCTCTCACTGCTGTGGCCTCTCCGGTTGCAGACGCGCAGGCTCAGCGGCCATGGCTCACGGACCCAGCTGCTCCGCGGCATGTGGGATTTTCCCGGACCGGGGCACGAACCCGTGTCCCCTGCATCGGCAGGCGGACTCTCAACCACTGCGCCACCAGGGAAGCCCTAGACTTTTAATGTATACACACCTGGCACATAGCGGGTACCTGATAATGTTCCCCTACCCCCCGCTCCAACTTTCTCCATCCCTATGTACGAAAAGACAGAAAACACCATATCTATGGAAGAACCTCCAGTGGAATTACCTAGGAGGAAAGTAAGCTCAGAAATCCACCAAGTTACCACGACAACTAGCCCAAGTATTGGGGTCCTCCTGTGACCCCTCCTGCCCCTTCGAACACACAAGCCTGAAGGATGGAAAAGGCAACTTACTCCAGCTCATCCTCTGAGTCGTAGCCCACTGGCCCTGACTCGATGGCAATGACCTCATTCTTTGCCTGGCTTTGTTTCCAGGTGCTACTTCCTGTGGAAGAAGGAGATTCCTTTCTCTTCTTCTTCCCAAAGAACTTCTTAAACGTTTTGAATTTGGACTTTTTCTTTCCTATGCAAAAAGAATGCATGTGAGTATTTACCAGACGTGTATAAGATGTGCACGAGAAGAAGAAAAAGTAAGATTTCTGTCCGTGCGTCAATTATTCGCTCCTGAAAAGTCCTTTTACCACACAGAAGGTTGTGAAGCACACAGCGTACCATTTTTGCACACCTGAAAACATCTTGATTTCTGTCTATTTTGGACATTGAATAAAACAGCCAAGAAAGCTTTGGAGCATGATCACAGAATCAAGGCACAAGCAACTTCCCTCTTACTTGAAATCAACACTTTTTTAACATATCTTTCACTTCCTTGGTTCAATTTATTCCTAAAGAGTTAATTTTTTTGACGCAACCATGCTTTTTATTTCCATTACCATACATTTGTTTTGCCCAGTCTTGAATTCACACAGCACATCCTGTATGAGCAGAATCATACAGCATATACTCTTGTGTGTGGCTTCTTTCCCGCCATACACCGCTTTTGACACTTTGCATGGTGATGCGTGCATTTTGCATTCTTCCTCTTTTTCTAAATTGCTAAGTAATATTCCACTGTATAAATGAAACCAGATTTTAATCCCTAAAATAAAAATAGTCAAAAGCAAAAATTCCTGATGCGGTAAAGCCCGTAAATGATAACCCAAATTATTTTCCAAGATAATCCTCAAGTGCTAATACATATTTATGTATATATAACTGAATCACTTTGCTGTACCGCAGAAACTAACACAACATTGTAAATCAACTATACTTCAATAAAATAAAATTTTAAAAAATCCTCAAGTGCCCATGATTTCGGCAGCTCAGCAAAGTCCATTCCTTTCCTTCTGAATATGAGAACTAACAACAGAAGGATGGAACATCACAGGTTACCAGGCTGCTGTCTAATACATCCTGAAAATTTGCTAACAATTGATTTGTTTGATAAGTAAATCATTCTGTAAGCTGAATTCCTTTTTTTATAAATTTACTTTTATTTATTTATTTATTTTTGGCTGCGTTGGGTCTTCGTTGCTGTGCCCAGGCTTTCTCTAGTTGCAGCAAGCGGGGGCTACTCTTCGTAGCGGTGCGCGGTCTTCTCATTGCAGTGGCTTCTCTTGTTGCCAAGCACGGGCTCTAGGCATGCGGGCTTCAGTAGTTGTGGCATGCGGGCTCAGTAGTTGTGGCTCGCGGGCTCAGTACTTGTGGCACATGGGCTTAGTTGCTCCACGGCATGTGGGATCTTCCCGGACCAGGGCTCGAACCTGTATCTCCTGCATTGGTAGGCAGATTCTTAGCCACTGCGCCACCAGGGAAGTCCCTGAACTCCTTTTTAAAACACCAGGATCTTTATATTTGGTTTATGTTCATGCCCCCCTTGGGAAGTTTACATGATCTTGCCTTAATGTGGAGAATTTTAGGATTACTCTATAGTTGAAGTACCTATATGACCTTAGGTGGAGCAGATCCCTGCCCAAAAGGAAATGAGTTCTACAGACAAGTTTTCCTAACTTACAGTGGAAGTTTCCTTACCTTTATATAATCTCAAAACGTTTATGTTGTTAACTGACTGGTCTCAAAGAGAGCTTATTATTTGGAAAGCCTCTTCAGAGTTTTCTGCATCTGCCAGGACACCGTCTGGCCTTTGCCTAGTTGACAAATAGGTACGCACCCCTGAAGGTCTGCACAAACACGCAGTCTCACGATCCTTTACAGTCAAAGAGGCTCCTTCGGGATTAAAGCAAGTGGCTACCAACACCCAGAGTACAGCCGCTGAACACTTGTTTGATTTGCCATAATTAGTTGGCCATCCACTGGAGGCCCATTTGTGTTACATCTGTTAGGCTGCTAGGCTTTTTCATTCAATTTCTTTAATGGTTATAGGAACTATTGGGGTTTTCTATTTCTTGAATTTGTTTTATTGTTTCATTTTTCTAGAAATTTGTCTTTATTTCCCACATTTTCAAATGCACTGGCATATAGTTGTTAATATCCTCTTATTATCTTAGCATCTGTACTATCTACAATAAAGCCCCCTTTTCTCAGCCCTGCTATTATCTGTCCCTCCTTTTTTCCTGGATCAATTACACAAGACGTTTGTCAATTTCCTTTGCCTTAAAAAAAGTTTGGCTTTGTTCATTCTCTCTACTGAATGTTTATTTTTTTATTGGACTAATTTCTGGTCTAGTTTTTCCTTCCTTCCTCCTACTTTCTTCAGGTTTACTTTGCTATCTTTTTAAACTTCTTGAGATGAATACTTGGCTAATCAATTTTTAGGCTTTCTGTTTTTATAATGCACGCATTTAAGGCAATGCATTTCCTTCTAAATCTGTTTTGGCTGCATCTACATGTTTTTTCTTCTTTATAAAAATATTTGTTTCTTTATTTGTTTGGCTGTACCAGGACTTAGTTGTGGCACACTGGATCTTCCTTGCACCACGCGGGCTCTTTTAGTTGCAGCACACTGGGCTCCTAGTTGTGGCATGCGGGATCTTTTTTATTTTTTTTAGTTGCGGCTATCAGAATTCTAAGTTGCCGCACGCATTGGGGGATCTAGTTCCTTGACCACGGATCGAACCCAGGCCCCCTGCATTGGGAGTGTGGAGTCTTAACCACTGGACCCCCAGGGAAGTCCCTGTATCTACATGCTTTGATATATAGTTTCCTTACTATTTGCTTGAAAATATTTTCTAATTTTCATTATAATACCTTTTTGGACCTATAGGTTATTTAGAAAAGTATGTCAATATCCAAGCACTTGGGGATTTTCTTATTATCTTTGTTATTGAGCTCTAGCTTAATTGCGCTGTGGCCAGAGAACATACCCTGCATGATTTGAATCCGTTCACATTTGTTGAGACTTGCTTTATGGCTCACCATGTATTTGTAAATGTTCCTAGAGCACTTGAAATAATGTATTTTCTTCAATGTTCTATATACATCGATTAGGATAGGCCTTTTTCTTTTTAATTGTGTTGTCCAAGTACTTTGTCTTTAATTTTTAATACATTTGTCCTATCAATTAGGTGTATTAAAAATAACCCACTCTGATTGTAGATTTATCGTTATTTAACTGTCAATTTCTACTCCATAAAGTTTGACATTATGTTGATAAATGCCATAGAAAGGTAAAATTAATATCTTCCTGGGGAAGTGAACCTATTGTGAAATGACCTTTATTTTTAGTAAGGCTTTTTGCCTTAAATTTTATTTTGATTGCTATTGATACAGCTATGCCAGCTTCCCCTGGCCCAGTGTTGCAAGGTTCATTTTTTTCTATCCCTCTTACCTTCAACTTTTCTGAATCCTTATATTTAAGAGATATAGAGTTTTAGAAAGCCAATTTGAGCTTTAAACTTCTAACTGGAACAATTAATGTAACTAGCTACTGACACTTATTCTAATTACTGATATGTTAATAAAAACAAGTCTACCATCTCTGTGGTTTTTCTTAATCTCCTTTCTTGCTGTCTGCCGGACTAACTGACTTTAAAAAATTATTCCATATCTTCCCACTTCTAGTTTGTAAGCTTTACCTTTTACCTCTGTTCTTTCACGGGTTACCCTAGAAATTATACCCCACATTCTATTAAGGGACAAAATAAGCAAGTTAGAATACTTTAATCCTATGTTTATGCCCTATTGTTTTCATTCTGATCTTTAAAAACCCAAAAGATGTTATTCCATGTTCATTTAGATGTGTTTGCTTGTTTCTCATTTTCTTTGCTTATCATTCCTTCCTGTGTCCAAATCCTCCATCAAGGATGATTTTCCTTCCACCTGAAGGGAGATTCCTTTAGAATCTGAGGGTCTCCTGGTGACAAACTCAGTTTTTGTTTATCTGAAAATGCCCTTATTTCTCCTTCATTCCTAAAATATCGTATTCGTAGGTTTAACATTCTAGGTTGGCAGTTATTTTTTCTAAGTTATGCTTTCAGTAATATTAAGACATTATTTCACTGTTTTGTGGCTTCTGTCGTGTGGTCAGGAAGTCAGTTTTTCGTTCCTTCGAAGGTAATCTTTTTTCCTCAGACTAATTTTAAGATTTTTTCATTTTTGTCTTTGGTTTTCTACATTTTCATTCGATGTGGATTTCCTTTTATTTATCCTTTTTGGGATCATTCAGTTTCTTAAATCTGTGGACTGGGGAGTCTTTTGTGGTTTTTTTTTTAAGTCAATTCCAGAAAATTCTCAGCTATTCTCTCCTCTCCTGAGACTATGCTCAAATGTATGTTACACCCTTTCACTTATCTCTATGCTTCTTGTTCTCTTTCTGTATTCCTTCTTTTTACCCCTCTGTGATACATTCTGTATACTTTCTTGTGCTCTCTCTCTCGAGCTGATATAATCTGCAATTAAACGCATCCACTTAATTTTTAATTTTAATAGTTTTACTTATTTCTAAAAAATCCACTTGATTGTTTTTCAAATCTGGTACCTCATTTAAAAGTTGTTTTAAAAATTACATCAGTAAAATTGACTCTTTTTGGTGTATACAGAGTTGAATAATCACCACCAAATTCAAGATACATCATCACTGTGCTGTCTTTTGTAGTCAAACCCTTCCCCTACCTTTAACCCCTGGAGAGCACTGATATCTTCTCTGTTCTTATAGTTTTGCCTTTTCCAGAATGTCATATAGAGTGATTCAGACAGTATGTATCCTTTTGATTCTGGCTTTTTTTTCTGTTTCACTTACCACCATGCATTAGAGATTCGTCCATGTTGTTACCTCAATCAATAGCTTGTTCCTTATTATTGCTGAGTACTGTTCCATCGTATAGATATAAACAAAGTGGTAAACAAAATGAAAATTGTTATAGGTTTTTGTGTAAACATAAGGTTTCACTTCTCTTAGGTAAATACCTAGGAGTGGGATTGGTGGCTCATAGACTAAGTGTGTATTTAATTTTATTAGAAACTGCTAAAATACTTTCCAAAGTGGCCGTACCGTTTGCATTTTCATCAGCAATATATGAGAGTTCCAGTTGGTCTGCATCCTCACCAGCATTTGTTTGTTTTTGTTTTGCCATTCTAATAGGTGTATAGCGGTATCTCGGTGTAGTTTTAATTTGCATTAACTAATGACTATTGGTGTTGAGCACGTTTTCATGTGCTTTTTTGCCATCTGTGTATCTTCTTAAGTAAAACATCTTTAAAAACCTTTTGCCTATTTTTAATTGGGTTGTTAGTTTTCTTACTGTCGAATTTTGAGTGTTCTTGTCAAATGGGATTTGCAAATATTTTCTCCCAGTCTGTGATTTGACTTTTCATTTTCTTAACAGTGTCTCTTACAGAGCAAAAGTTTTAAATTTTGATAAAGTCCAATTTATCGACTTTTTGTTTTAGGGACTGAGTTGTCATATCTATGAACTCTTATCTAATCCTTGGTCCTAAATATTTTCTCCTATATTTTCTTTTAAAGCATTTATAGTATTACATTTATGACTATGATATATTTTAAATTAATTTTTGTATACTCATTTGAGTTCAAATAAACTTTGAACTCTCAAAGTTCATTTTTTTTACATATGAATGTCCAATTGCTTTAGCACCATTTGTTGAAAAGACAATTACCAGCGCATCTACTGAAATGTGACAGAGGAAAAGTAGTCCTAATATGGAATAATAAGGAAAATCTATCTGTAATATATGAAATAAAGTCTCTAATGAAATTAGTATCTGAAGCTAAGAGATAAGCGCTAGGATTTAATATTATTGGAAGCTGTTCCCCTGAACTACCTCAAAGACAATCACTACTAGCACTTTGACTTAAAACAAGAGAGAGAGACGGAGAACTCTGTCACCAAAATAAGGTGAGTAAAAATGGCTGATACGGGAAAAGGCACATGTGGGGAGATGAACGTTTCCTAATGTCAGTTTTACAACTCTATAAAGACATACAGAGCAATCTATGGATAACAGTAAACCAATCGCATAACTGGGTAACTCTTGGAATGCGTTATGAGGTGATGATTGATACGCTTGGAATTTAGCTCAGTAGAAAGTGCAGTAAAGGTCTCCTGAAGGAGGATAAAAGCCATAAAAGAGGACTCAAAGGCTTTCTCTTGATATCATTATTTCTTCTGGATGATTAGACCATCCAGTACTCTGCCCGACGTCCCGCTGAAACTTTTGGATGTTCCTGGATGATAAATGATTCCATTGCGTCTCACTTCCTTTGCTTTCGAGTCAACCAAACTCTGGGACATGTTCACCTCCAGGAAGGAGGAAAATGAGTAATGCACCCCCACCCCGGCTGCCGTGTCTGACAGAGAAGCCAAGGAGCACTGCCCCCGGGTGGCCGCCAACAGTCTGGACGTGCTCTCCAGCCACATGTGTCTGAACACACTGTGAACTGAACCCACACTCCACGTAGAGAACCTAAAGCCCTGGCTCTAGCAGCCCCTCTCTCAGCCCTACAACGCAACAAGGGCTCCGCCCAGCACAGGGGAAGTAAGGGCCTTACCTGTGCCGTCCTCCCCAAGGCCTTCCGCGGCCTCCCGAAGCTTAATGTCCATCACCCTCGTGGAAATCATGTCCAGCTCGCTAAAATCAGATAGAAAGTCATGTTAGAGGAGCAAGTCTAACAGAAGTTATCAGTGACTGAAATGGTGGTGACTGCCTTTTGCCCATGTCCCTGGCAAAGACAGATTCCAGGTCAGCAGAGGCCAAAAACATGTCCAAGACTAGTAACCACATCAGCATTTATCTAATCACCGACCAGAGCCATTTAATGGAAAACTGGAAAATGCTTCACCGATTTACACAATGCAGATTTCATTCTTTTCTTTGAAAAAAAAAATTTTCAGAAATTAGGTTTTTCTCTTGTTCACTGTAGAAAGATTGGAAGATAGAATGAAAATCACCCATTATCCCACCAACCAAGAATGACTAACTATGGAACGTTTTAATGTATTTCCTTCCAATATCTTTTAGGCAATTTATGTGCACAAAAGCACACATGCACTAAATTATTAGTAAGACTGAGTTCCTGATTTTCTTATCCCACATCAGTAAAATTCTTGATGTTATTGTAATGGCTACATAATGTTTTGATATTATGCTGTACCATCACTTATTTATATTGTTTCTTTTTTGAACTTTTTATGAAAAATTTCAAACAGATATTAAAGTACAGAGAATGTATAATGAATTTAAAACATGGGGACTCTTGTTCATTTTTACCCCTTCTCCACTCCCCGCTAACTAGGTGATTTCAAAGCGAATCATTCCACATACCAGCATCATTTCATCCATAGGGACTTGCCTTCTCCCTAGATTAAAACTTTCTGACTCTTCATGGAAATCAAATCAATGATTACTGGTCAATATTCCTGCTACAGAGTATTGAGCTGTGTCCCTGCTTTCCACAACTGACTTTTAAACAGCACATTCTATCCCATACAGACTAACTCCTCATTTACTCGGAAAGCTATTCCTTATTGGCAATTACTATGAATTCTCGTACTTTAAAAGGGAGCTAAAATATTTAATTAACCAATTAACATTTACCACTTGCACACAGTATATAATGGGAAAAATTTTTTTAATATTTAACAGAGGAAAGAAGATGCAGGTCTTTGCTAGAGCTGGGTCTAATATTTAGGTCTCCTTTAATATTAATGTCAAACTGCCCCATCCCTGACCAGCCAATTCCTTAAAAGGGGAACAAACCTTCATTAGCCTTGCTTCTTGATTTTGATATAATTTGGCTTTACAAAAATGTTGGATCAACAGAATGAAGGAGAAAAACACCACACACACAAATCATCTCAACTGATGCAGAAAAACCATCTGACAAAATTCAACACCCTTTTGTGATTAAAAAAAAAAAAGCGCTCAAAAAACTAGAAATAGAGAAAGACTACCTCAGCATAATAAAGGCCATATATAAAAAGTCCACAGCTAACATCATACCCAACACTGAAAAACCGGAAATTTTTCCTCTAAGATCAGGAACAAGACACTCTCACCACATCTATTCAACATAGCACTGAAGTCCTAGCCAGAGCACACAGGCAAGGAAAATAAATAAAGGGCATCTAAGTTGAAAAGGAGGAAGTAAAATGATCTCTGTTCACATGTGACACGATCTCACATGTAGAAACTCCTAAAGATCCCTGCCACACCGCACACACACAGAACTGTTAGAACAAAATGAACGCACACACATCAGCTGTTTCTATAAACTAACAGTGAACAATCCCAAAAGGAAATTAAGAAAATAATTCCATTTACAATAGCATCAAAAAGAATAAAGCACTAAGGAATAAATTTAACCAAAGAGACAAAAGACTTAGATCCTGAAAACTAGAAAATGTTGATGAAAGTTTGAAAATAGTGCCAATAAATGGAAAGACATCCCACGTTCATAGACGGAAAGACTTATTATTTTTATGATGTCCATACTACCCGAAGCAATCTACAGATTTAATGCAATCTTTATCAAAATCCCTGAGCCCATAGTATCCTGCTGCCTGATGTGACTATAGGGGATGGGGCGGCTACCAGAGGATTTGAAGGAAGAGGCAGTAGAGAAGGAGCAATGCAAGGAGCAAGGAGAGTAAAAGTGGTCAGATTTGGTTAAGAGTCACCAACTACTACCCTGGATACCATCTTCCATGGTTGCCGCTGAGCTAGAAAGTACAAGTGCTTGAGGTTTCTATGGCTTGAATTTGGAGTTAACAGCTGCAATTACTTATCAAGCTTGCAGCATATCATCTGATTGCCTCATTTAATCTCCAAGAACTCTTAAGTATTCCCATTTGGGAAATGAGAACACGTATTATGTATCAGGTAAGTTTATTAACTGGCCCCAAGTAGTGAGGCAGAGACACCAACCTATATACCCATATTGACTGTATATGCAGGGTGGGCGGGCACTTATGAGGCCTGGGGATACAGCGATGGATGAGACCAACTTGGTCCCTGCCTCTTGCACGTGCTGACCCAGTGCAGTGGAGCACCCTGAGCTGTCCCCAGAGGGGCTTAAGGGAAGCTGGGAAATCCAAAGGACACCAATCTCCGGCGGAAATGGCTCTGCCTGCCAAGCAGCGCCTGTCCAGCATCAGGCCAGGCTCAGAGGCTGAAGGAGCCCCAGGAGACCATCCATTGGGTCTGACAGGGCATCTTAGTCAGCAGGGGGTGGGGGTGGGTTGAGGCTGCCATGATTTATCAGCTAACACTCCTAAGAAACCATGAGGTTACCTTCAAAATGTCCACTTCTGCACATTTTACAAAATGTTCCTTGCCAGGAAGTGCTGAGAACACGCAAGTGTATGTGAGCGTGTGCCCAAGCCTCGGAGGTGGGTGTACAGGAGGAGGGCGCCCAACCCGCTGAGTGTGGAGTAGACCCAGGAGCTCAGAAACGCTTCTCCCTGGATTGAACAATGTGGCTGTCACAAAGCCCTGTGCACAGGGCGGAGGGCTCAGGAGCAGGTGGGAGGGTGAGCGGGAGACCCGAGACGATGGCCCGGTCCTCACCTTGCTGGAAGGTACGTTCTCGGCGGGGGCCCAGGTGCAGAAAGCAGCACCAGAGGCCGAGGATGCTGATGAACTCATGCTCAGAGGCAAAAGTCACCCCCTAGACCAAGGGACGACAAGTCAGCCTCACTCCACGTGGGAGGTTTGAAAACCTGCTCACGTTTGAGGTTCCAAACAGCTTCTTACTCGTATGATGCGGAGGAAACGGGAAAGACTTGGAAGTGAGGCAGCGCTGGAGCTGAAGCCGCATCCCACCACATACCAGGGCGGAGCCTCTGTTTCCTCGTTTACAAAATGGGGGCAGTAACACTTTATCCAAATGGGACTGAGAACACAGCACATACAAGCACCCGCTGAGAAGAGCTGTCGGTTTCTGCATCTCGCTTCTCACCATGGGCTCACGCCTCTGCACGACTGCAGACAAGAACACACATCACCGGCACGCCCTAGGGACTGGCCATGCTGTCTCATGTAGGCACAGTCTCCTTGGGCAAACGGCTCGCTTTGGAGCCACCAGTATCAAAGATGAGGACACCTGGGCTCCTAGATGACCCCTGATCTTCGCAAGGCTCCACAGCCCGACGGACCATGGATGAAACCGCTGCCAAGGAACTGATAAAAATATATTCCGGGCCATGGAGGAACGCCCTCCACCTGGGACTGCGGGGTGCGCGGATGGAGGACCGTCCCCTTCACTCGAATGCTCCAGGTGCAAACACGCCGCAGCTGTTACAAGGGAACGTCTTCTCTGTTGAGCCCAATAACTTGCCCTGCTGAATACATGTTCCCCAACCGGAGCAAAATTGAAGGAAAAGCCAGAAGGAGAACCATAATTAGGAAGGCGATGTGGCAAATAACCAGTATCTCCCAGCACCCCTTCTGCTTCTCGCTGTAACTCAAAGTTCAAGTCAAGTGGCCCCAATGTCCCCTCAACCAGCTTCTGCCCTCCACATCCCACCCTGTTGCTCTGACAGCTCAAGTCCAAGTACAGGAAAACTGGTTCTTTAAACCTGGACCTGAGGGGGCCTCTTCAGGGGTTCTAATTAACTCAAAAGGGTGCCGAGCCTCCAGACCCCTCTGCACAGCACTCATCAGTGTGCATCTGGGCGCCTACAGGATCCAGGGGAGTTCTGGATCCAAAGAAGGATCCTCGTGAGGGCTGCCCCACTGCCTCTCTCTGAATCCTAACTCACCAGAGGCTTCTCCCCAGCTTCCAGCAGAATTCCATCATTAGTTGCAGCTTATACTGAAAAATTCTACAGAAGTTTATTCACGTGAAGAATGAGAACAGATTTTAATATGGTGTTTTAAAGGTACCCATCCATTACACTTATTTACACAGTGCAAAGCAAAAGATCTATATCCTGATTACACACCTCTGAGCCCATAATTGTATACAAAAACCTTAGTGTCCACCCCTACAGACCCACTCCCTCCACACCACCCTCCAGGCCCTGGTTGCATCTCTGTGGTATTCTGTCTCAGCCCCTGTACCTGTCTTCACAATGCTCACCACAGCTGTCAAGAGCAACTTGTTTGTTAGGTGTCTGCCGACCACTCCCCTCACTTCCAAGGCTGTGAGCTTCTATGCCTGTCACATCCAGTACTCTCTTACCAGCAGTAAACAATTCAAAACTGAAGTTAAGAAAACAATTCCAGGGCTTCCCTGGTGGCGCAGTGGTTGAGAGTCTGCCTGCCGATGCAGGGGACGTGGGTTCGTGCCCCAGTCCGGGAAGATCCCACATGCCGCTCGAGCCGTGGCCACTGAGCCTGCACGTCCGGAGCCTGTGCTCCGCAACGGGAGAGGCCACAACAGTGAGAGGCCCGTGTACAGCAAAAAAAAAAAAAGAATGCATGGTACTGGCACAGAGATAGACATACAGATTAACAGAATTCAGGGTCCAGAAATAAAATATATTCATGGCGAAAAGATTTTCAACATGGGTGCCAAGACAATTCAATGTGGGAAGAATCAGTTGCTGGAACAACTGGACATTCACATCCAAAACATAATTTGTACTCCTACCTCACACTACACATAAAAATTACCTCACAGTGGATCATAGACTTAAATGTAAGCGCTAAACCTAGAAAACTCTTGGAAGAAAACACTAGAATAGATTTGTGATCTTGGGTTAGGCAACGATTACTCAGATACAACACCAAAAGGGAAGACAGATAAGCTGGACTTTATCAAATGTATAAACTTTTTGTTTCAAACCTATCTATCAAGAAAGTGTAAAGGCAGCTCACAGACTGGGAAAAATATTTGCAAATCATGTATCATATAGGGATTTGTACCCAGAATCTATAAATAATTCTTATAACTCAATAATAAAAGACATCCATTTTAAAATAGAGGAAGGATTTAAACAGATACTTGTACAAGAAAGGTAAACAAATGTCCAATAAGCATATGAGAAGATGTTCAACATAATTAGTCATCAGGGAACTGCAAATCCAAACCAAAGTGAGATACTACTTCACACTCACTAGAATGGCTCTAATCTGAGAGATAGACAGTCACAAGTGTTTGCAAGGACATGGAGCAATTGGAACCCTAATTCATTGCTGATGGAAATGCAAAATGTTATAGCCACTTTGGAAAACAGTTCCTAAAAAAAACCCCACAAAACATAAAGATACCATACAGTCTGACAGTTCCATTCCTAGGTATTTACCCTAGAGAAATAAACACATATGTCCATGGAAGATTCTAGGGAAACAGTGGAGTAGGAGGCACCAGGAATCTGTCTCCCACTTAGAAAACAACCACACTGGCAGAATCTGCTTAAGGTAACTATTTTGGAGTCCATTTAAGGCTTGCAACTTCCCCTGGGAAGGTTGGTATGCAAATTGCAGTTAATTTCAGTCAATTTCAGCTCTTAGCTCAATAACATCTACTCACCCCCACTCCCTACCCCGCTGCCAGGCAGCCATGAATCTGTTCCTGGAGCAGCTTGCACACAGCTTGAAGGAACCATGGTGGGCAAAAAGGACGCTGCTCTCCAAGTACTGGGGATCTGTGCTGTGATTAATGCTTATGACAACAGAGTTGCAGACAAAGAGATGGGCCGCCACTATTGCTTCACCTCCCCCTACTGTTGCAAGCCCCTCCCCTTCTAGCTGCACTAACTTTCAGCAGCTTTAAAGGCCTGGGCTGGTGCTCCATTTCTCCTCCCCCACTTCAGTTTTCTCTCTTCCCCTTTTGGGAGCCAGACATTAAGTACTGGGGCATTCAAAAGCAAACTGTATATATGGGGCAAATGAGAAAGTTACTGTATATGCCCAGGGAAAGGCACAGGCTTAGAAAAGATCTGAGAAGACCTTAAGATTACAGTTTAGGCGGATCCTTGGCACAAAAATAAAGCCCAGCAAACCCAGAGGAAGGGGGAGAATCCCATTTCCAGGGTTACCACATTATTAGATTCAAATGTCCAGTTTTGAATCTGAAAAAGATCTGGTGGCAAATCTACTAGACAAAGACTTTAAAACAACTCTCTTAAAGATGCTCAGAGAACTAAAGACGCAGAGAAAATGAAGAAAATAATGTATGAACAAAATGGAAATATCAATAAAAAGATAGAAAACCTTAAAAGGAAGCAAAAAAAAAATCTGGAGCTAAAAATAATAATAATAACTGAAATGAAAAATTCACTAGAGGGTTTCAAAGGCAGATTTCAGCCGGTAGAAGAAAAAATCAGAAAACTTGAAGACAGGACATGGATAAAGTGAACAGAGCATAAGGGACCTGTAAGACAACATCAATTGGATCAAAATATACATTGTAGGAGTCCCAGAAGGAAGAGGGGGGAGAAAGAGGGGCAGAGAGAATATCTGAAAAATTAATGGCCCCAAACTTCCCAAATTTGATGAAAGACACGAATGTAAACATCTAAGGAGCTCAATGAATTGAGATAACATTATAATCAAACTGTTGAAAGCCAAAGATAAAGAATCTCACAAGCAGCAAGAGAGAAGCAAATCATCACACACAAGGAATCCTCAATAAGATTATCAGCAGGGGGCTTCCCTGGTGGCGCAGTGGTTGAGAGTCCGCCTGCCGATGGAGGGGACACGGGTTCGTGCCCCAGTCTGGGAAGATCCCACATGCCGCGGAGCGGCTGGGCCCGTGAGCCGTGGCCACTGAGCCTGCACGTCCGGAGCCTGTGCTCCGCAACAGGAGAGGCCACAACAGTGAGAGGCCTGCAAACCGAAAAAAAAAAAAGATTATCAGCAGGTTTCTCATCAGAAACTCTGGAGGGTAGAAGGCAGGAGGCCAATCTATTCAAACGCTAAAAGGAAAAAAAATAAGTCAACCGAGAACCCTGTACATGGCAAAGCCGTCTTTCAAAAGTAAGGGAGAAATTAAGACATTTCCAGATAAATAAAAGCTGAGGGAGTTTGTTACTGCTACACCTGCCCTGTGAGAAATGTTCAAGGGAGTCCTGCAGGTTGGAATGAAAGGGAACTAGACAGTAACTTTAAACCATATTTTTAAAATGGATAAAGAATACGTGGTATGTATACAGAATGGAATACTTCTCAGCCATAAAAAAATAATGAAACTTTGCCATTTGCCGCAACATGGATGGACCTGGAGGGTATTACGCTAAGTGAAATAAGTCAGACAGAGAAAGACAAATACTGTATGATACCACTTATATGTGGAATCTAAAAATACAACAAACTAGTGAATATAACAAAAAAGAAGCAGACTCATAGATACAGAGAACAAATGAGTGGTTACCAGTGCAGAAGTGGGGAGGGGCAATATGGGGGTAAGGGATTAAGAGGTACAAGCTATTAGGTATAAAATAAGCTACAAGGATATATTGTACAACACAGGGAATATAGCCAATATTTTATAATCAATGGAGTGTAAACTTTAAAAATTGTGAACCATTATATTGTACACCTGTAACATAATCAACTATACTTCAATTTAAAAAAAACTAACTTAAAAACGCTCAGTAAAGGTAAATACTTGGCAATTATAAAATGGTAACTATATACATGGTAAATACATGGGCAATTATAAAAGCTAGTACAGTTACCCTTGAACAACATGGGTCTGAATTGCCCAGGTCCACTTAAATGTGAATTTTTTCAATAAATATATACTAGAGTACTACAGAATCCACGGCTGGTTGAATCCCTGGATGCAGAGCCACAGATACGAAGGGCCGAGTGTAAAGTTAGACTTGGATTCCGGACTGCGTGGAGGGTTGGTGTCCCTAACACCAACATTGTTCAAGGGTCAACTGTATTACTGTAACAATGGTTTGTGACTCCACTTTTTGTTTTCTACACAATTTAAGAGACTAATACATTTTTAAAAAGCAATTCGTCTCCAGCTATAAGGTCCTGCCATCCCCGGAAAAGAGTTTTAATAAAGCCACTGGAGTACCCATCCATGCTAAAAAAAAGCAATTAGTTTTCTAAGAGCTAGTATTACTGTAACTTTGGTTTGTAACTTCACATTTTATTTGCTACCTAATTTAAGAGGTTACTGTATTTTTTCAAATTATTAATTTATGTTTCTGCACTCACAATGTTTAAAGATGTTATTTAGTGGCATCAACAACTGAAAGCAAGAGAAACAGAGATGTAGAGGAGCAGAGGTTCTGTGTGTCATGGAAGCTAAGCTGGTATAAATCCAAATTAGAGTGTTATAACTTTAGGATGTTAAATGTAATCCCTATGGTAACCACAAAGAAAATAGCTGTAGAACACACACAGAAGGAAATGAGAAAGGAACTTAAAAGTTTCACTACAAAAAAATCAGCTAAACACAAGAGAAGACAGTAATGCAGGAAATGAGGGATAAAAAATCTATGAGGCATAGAGAAAACAAATAGCAAAATGACAGAAGCCAGTCTCTCTATAAGTTGTAAAAAGGAAGGAAATTCTGTACTCTGCAACCATGTGGATGAACCTTGAGGACATTATGCTAAGCAAAATGAACAGTTGCAAAAAGACAAATGCTGAATGATTCCACTACTTATTTAAAGGTCAAAATCATAGAGACAGAAAGCAGAATGGTGGTTGCCAGGGGCTGGGGGAAGGTGGAAGGAGGGGTAGTTTAATGAGTACAGAGTTTCTGTTCTGCAAGATGAAAAGAGTTCTGGAGATGGATGGTGGTGATGGCTGTACAGGATGGATGTACTTAATACCACTGAAATTATACACTTTAAAATGGTTAAGATGTTAAATTTTATGTCATGTGTATTTTACAACAATAAAAAATGGGGGAAAAAGCACACAGAAACGTATACATCAATGTTCAGCATTATTTATAATAATCAGAAAGTAGAAATAGCCCAACAATTGATGAATACATTTAAAATGTGGTACATACATATAATGGAATATTATTCAGTCGTAAAAAGGAATGATACATGCTACAGTATGGATTAACCTTGAACACATTATGCTAAGTGAAAGAAGCCAGACACAAAAGGCCACGTACTGAATAATTCCATTTATATAAAATACCCAGAATAGGCAAATCCATCGAGAAAGACAAATAGATTCCTGTTCGCCTAGGACTGGCGAGTAGAGTGCTGGGGGAGGGGGGTAGAAAGGGAAGTGACAGCTAATGGGCACAAGGTTTCTTTGGGGGAGATGAGTATGTTCTAAAATTAGATTATGTTCATAGTTGCACAACTCTGCAAATATACTAAAACCTATTGACTGTACACTCCTAACAGGTGAACTTTCCGGTAGGTAAATTATATGCCAATAAAGATGCTGGGAAAAAGCGTGACCTGAAATAAAGACATTTTTGGAAAAGACGACATGATACAATGTGTCGCCAGCAATCCCACAGTAAAGCAGATATTAAGGGAAGAAGGATGTGATCTCAGATGGAAGCCTGGAGGTGTAGGTAGGAATGGAGGGCAGTATATGTGAGTAAATCTAAACGTGGACGAGACTAGCAGGTTGTCTGGATCTCAACCAGATGCCCTGTACACAACTGGCAGGAATGTGCCTGCCCTGCTCTCCCTGACCCACAGGCTTCACTTCCTTCCAGCCCAGGACCTTTACAGACGTTGCTCCCTCGGCTTGAATGCTCTTCCCTGCTCTTACACTCCACTTCCTTCTATCAACTCCCACTCAGCCCTCAGGTACCAGCTTCACTTCCACATCCCCCCAGGGGTCTGATCGGAGGAGCCTGCACCTCCCACAATGCACAGTGAGAACCCTGAACCTTTTGTTCACCGCACTCACCAGTTTTCATCACATCTCTGTTTGCACGATTCTGTGATCTGGCTCCCCTTTCTGGATTTAAGCCTGCTTACCTTCCCTATACCTTTAACTAACTTTTCCTTTTCTTGGGGAAAAAGATGAAAATAAACTGGGACTTGACTATTGTTCTCTAGTGAGTCACACCAGGATCTGCCTGTACCTTTTTTTAGAAAAATAAGTTTCACATTACTGAGGCAACGGAATGTGTAAGGTTTGCAAAGTTCCTGTGAGAAATCTCTGCTTGAAAATTGTGCCAGCTTTACTGCCTCATGATAGATACTTTTATCCTCAAGAGCAGACGGCTTGACCTCTGCTCCCACCCCAAGGTGGCAGGGGCATTGGCAGTGGACCTCTCCACGGTCATGTCTCCTCGAGGGTGCCAGGGGACCTCCTGCCCTTCAGAGTAGACACCTCGATGTTTCTGTGCAAAACCTGCTCCGTCCACCAGTCGGGAAGGGTAGATCCACTCTGACATAGGGGAGAAAAGAAAGCAAAGAAGTCACCCAGAAATAAAACCACACACCTACTGGTCAATTAAACTATAACAAAGGAGGCAAGAATATACAATGGGGGAAAGACAGTCTCTCTCTTCAGCAAGTGGTGTTGGGAAAGCTGAACAGCTGCATGTAAATCAATGCAGTTAGAACACACCCTCACACCATACAAAAAAAATAAACTCAAAATGGCTTAAAGACTTAAATACAAGACATGACACCATAAAACTCCTAGAAGAGAACATAGGCAAAATATTCTCTGACATAAACAGTACCAATGTTTTCTTAAGTCAGTCTCCAAGGCAATAGAAATAAGAGCAAAGATAAACAAATGGAACCTAATCAAACTTATAAGCTTTTGCACAGCAAAGGAAACCATAAACAAAACGAAAAGACAACCTACGGACTGGGATAAAGTATTTGCAAATGATGCAACCAACAAGGGCGTAAGTTCTAAAATATACAAACAGCTCATACAACTCAATAACAGCAACAACAACAAAACAACCTAATCTAAAAATGGGCAGAAGACCTAAATAGACATTTCTCCAAAGAAGACACACAGGTGGCCAATAAGTACATGAAAAGATGCTCAGCATCGCTAATTACTAGAGAAATGCAAATCAAAAGTACAATGAGTACCATCTCACACCGGTCAGAATGGACATCATTAAAACGTCTACAAATAACAAATGCTGGAGAGGATGTGGAGAAAAGGGAACCCTCTTGCACTGTTGGTGGGAATGTAAATTGGTGCAGCCACTGTGGAGAACAGTATGGAGGTTCCTTAAAAACCTAAAATTAGAGTTACCATATGATCCAGCAATCCCACTCCTGCGCGTAAATCTGGAGAAAACTATACTTTGAAAAGATACATGCACCCCAGTGTTCACAGCAGCACTATTTATAATAGCCACGACATGGAAGCGACCTAAATGTCCATCAACAGAGGAATGAATAAAGAAGATGTGGTGTATATGTATACAATGGAATATTACTCAGTCATAAAAAATGAAATAATGCCATTTGCAGCAACATGGATGGACCCAGAGATGATCATACTAAGTGAAGTAAGTCAGAAAGAGAAAGACAAATACCATGTGATATCACTTATATGTGCAAATGAACTTATTTATGAAATAGAGTCTCACAGACATAGGAAACAAACTTATGGTTACCAAAGGGGAAAGGGGGTGGGGGCGGGATAAATTAAGAGTTTGGGATTAGCAGATACAAACTACTATAAATAAAATAGATAAACAGAGAGGTCCTACTGTATAGCACAGGGAACCATATTCAATATCCTATAATAAATCATAATGGAAAAGAATATGAAAAAGAATATATATACATATATATGTATATATATATATATATATATATATATATATAAAACTGAATCACTTTGTTGTACACCAGAAACTAACACAACATTGTAAATCAACTATACTTCAATTTTTTAAAAAGTAGCAAAGGAATCGGATGAATGAAGGGCTGAAAGCCGAGAACTCAGACACTGAGTCACAGCGCTCGGAGGATAGCGGGAGGGAAACAAAGGAACTTACTGGGCGGTCAGTTTCCTATCAACCTATAATTGATTATCTTATTAAAATACTAAAATTAGGCTTGGTCTAGAGAAGTCAGTCATCCCCTATCTGGCTAAGGATGTAAAACTTGAAGACTAACTCCTTGAGAATAGGGACCATGTACCAGCATGGTACTGCCACACAGGAGGTCCTTAATAAAGATTGTTGAATGAATGAATGAGTGAGTGAATGAACCAGAAGCATTTATAACACTTGTTAGAAAGGATTCGCCTCCTGATAAAAATGACACAGCATCAACCACCCAATCACTGTTCCCAAGACCACATAGTACTCCAATGTCTTGAGGAGAGACGTCCTTCTAAATCCATGACTTAGCTAAACGATGTCACATTTCTTTTGCCTGAGTTCTTCTTGTCCATTGTCCCCCTTTAGACATCAGGTGCTCTATAACCATGCAGAGCCTTTGGGAGGCAAGGAATATGGATGCAGAGGAGGTCTCTGCTCCAGGTGCCTTGCTCCCGTCCTCCGGCTTCCCTTCGGCCACAGCTGGGCAGGGGCAGTTGGGGCACCCAAAGAGAACAAGGCGGTGGACCACAACTGGCTGGGCTGTTTCTTTGCAGAGAAACAGCAGAGCTTCATTCAAACAAACTTAGTCATCCGTAAGACAAACAGCACAGTTTATAAGCATATAAATAATATCTTATATAAGATAAACTACACCACTTTTTGAAACTTATGTAACAGTTGATTTTGTGGTAGTTAGAGTCCTTGTGAATGGACACATTGATAAGTTACTCAGCTGGGAATGCATATAGCTGGCCAATGCAGCATATACATATATACCGTGTATACATGTATACACACACAGAGGAACCTGTGTTCACGTATGCAGCCTACGTCTACATGAATGCTCCTCAACAAAGCTCATGTCTCAGACTGTGATGCATGGCAGCTTTCACAGGAGTTACCTGTTTTCACTCACCTAGAAATGAATGTTTTCATATGAGATTTCAAAAACGTTAGTTTAGACATTTTCAGGTTATTAGAATAAAACAAATCTATTAGCGACATTTACAAAACCATCATTTCAAAAACAGGTAAGCATAAGAGCTTCAAACTTTGCAACCTCAGAAACTGCATTCGCATAATTCCTGGGAAAATACATTCTAACGCTGGAGTGTCTTGCCAAGATGCCATCTAACTTGGAAACGTTCAGTCTCAGAGTTACAGCTGTAAGTTGTGCTGACCGATGCCCACATGGGACGAATGGACCCAGAGCCCAGGGCTCGGGGAAGCCTTATGAAGGCTGGTCTGTTTTTAACTTCATGAGTTTATTTATGTAATAAATTCCCCCTTTTTAAGCATTTATACCAAAAATAATGACACGAAGAAAGTTCTTAAGGCTAAATTTATCTAGGATGTTCCATATGTGATTGGCATTTCTACAGCACAGCAGATGCAGAATTAAGGTTTTGCTTTGTGTGTGTTTTTTTTTTTTTAATTAGGAAGTCATGCTCCAAAGTCTATTAATGAGGAGACATCTCACCACCACTCTATTCTGGTCCATTCAAAATAGGCAGCATCACTTTTGCAAATATGTTCCTATAAAAGGGTTTCCTCTTCAAGGAATTCACGGAAAAGACTGACAAGTACAGGTTTCTGGTAACTGACTACACTGCTGAACTGAATGAAGAAGCATTTTCAGAACTCTGATGGAAAACTGATGAACTCATAAAAGTGCCAACAAAAGATCAAGATGAAAAAAATTAATTACATGGGACTGAGTGAACTGATGAGGAAGATTATATTTTTTGTGACTTTCTGTTTGAATTAAAAAAAAAAATCCCACAAGGACTCAGAGGCAAAAAATATACAAATCAATTTTCACTGCAAAGTAAAGGAGCTGTTACAGTGGAGGATTCCTGGGCTGAATGCCAACATCATGACCTAGTGTGAGTGTGTGAGTGTTTGGTAATTGCAGTCATTGTTGCTTTTGTTGTGGTCATCCATTTACAATGCTTGGTGTCAGTCTACTTATCTCTTGTAAAAATAAAATATAGTGTGTGCGTGTGAAAAAATAACAAAAAACAAAATAGGCAGCATCAGACACGGAGGCTGAATAATTACAAGTAAAATGATCTTTATGAAACAATAACAATGATGGTAACTTCCATGCACGGGGCTTTACACAGTACAAAGGCCCATGTTCCCGAGGACTCCTCTGGTTGTTGGGTTCCTGTCCCTAGGTAGCAAAAGAAGGAAGTGAGGCTTGGCGGGTGGACAGTCTGTCCAGGTCCCCCAGCATCCCCACACCACCAGATGTCTGCTGCCAAAGGTGCAACATCCGTTTCCCAAGACGGTCCACCCAGCCCAGGTGATGGGCAGATGTGACCATCACTTGGATCAATAGAGGCTGCCATACTGGAATTTTCCATTTGGTATATGAGACATGCAATTTGTTTACTTATACTTGCAAATGCATTTCAACCACGTCATAGGTCTACCTCCCTCTGTACTATCATGACCGAAGCAAAATGCACCGAGGGCCAAACATTTTCAAAGCATGAGGTCACCTGCAGCAGGGGGGCGGGGGGGGGGGGGAGTGGCTCTGAAGGTCCACTGGCCTCTGCTCCAAAGGAACTCGGGCAGGTCACTGCCCTCAGCAAATCTGTCAGTTAAGAACAAGCCCTTTGGCATTATGTGAAGTGAAATACGTCAGAGAGAGAAAGACAAACGCTGCATGATCACTTAGATGTAGAGTCTAAAAAATACAACAAACTAGTGAATATAAAAGAAGCAGGCTCACAGATAATAGAGAACAAATGAGTGGCTACCAGTGGGGAGAGGGAAGGGGGAGGGGAAATATAGGGGGAGGGGAAATATAGGGGGAGGGGAGTAAGAGGTACAAACTATTAGGTATAAAACAAGCTACAAGGATATATATACTGTACAACACGGGGAATACAGCCAATATTTTACAATAACTATAAATGGAGTATAACCTTGAAAAATTGTGAATCACTATACTGTACAGCTGTAACTTCTATAATATTGTACAGCAACTATATTTCAATTAAAACATAAATTAAAAGAACAAGCCCTTTGGTGCTGATCTTTAGCTACAGGAATAATTCTTTTTTTTTTTTAACAGTGAAAACCATACAAATTTATTTATGTTTTACATGGCACAGGAGCCTTTATAAGGAAGTGCAGATCCAAAGAAACGATTAAGCCTGAGTGTTTTTATTCTAGGTTTGATAAAGAGTAGAAAGTTGTGGGAAAAAATGATAGGAGACATAAAGGATATGAGCTAAGGATAGTAAACTGGGTGAAACAGCAAGCCTGTGCTTTCAGGTTCCTCTCAGTATCTCCCCATCTTTGGAGATAAGGATGCTCCTTTCCTCCGAGTATAAGGAGGACACCTCTCACATGAGAGTCTTATGACCTGCTACAGGGTAGAAAGGGAAGCGAGCCCTTCCTATACCTGCCATTTCTCAGATTCCTTCAACTTAAAATAATTATTCTGTCAAAGTGGCATATTTTGGGGTGACATATCCTGATTCCCTTTACTTTCTTTTTTTTTAACATCTTTATTGGAGTATAACTGCTTTACAATGGTGTGTTAGTTTCTGCTTTATAACAAAGTGAATCAGCTATACATATACATATATCCCCATATCCCCTCCCTCTTGTGTCTCCCTCCCACCCTCCCTATCCCACCCCTCTAGGTGGTCACAAAGCACGGAGCTGATCTCCCTGTGCTATGCCGCTGCTTCCCACTAGCTATCGATTTTATATTTGGTAGTGTATATATGTCCGTGCCACTCTCTCACTTCGTCCCAGTGAGCTACAGGAATCATTCTAATGGTCTTTCACTTTGTCCTCCGCTGTCTACTCTCCACCCGAAGTACACAGACTGTGCCATGTGGATCCAACTTACAGGCATGGGCTGTTCAGAGGAAAATGCTCTGTCTCCCAGCCCTCTGCCCCTCTCCTTCTCCCTTCCTTTCACTCCCCACCCTCTCACCTTAGCCCTCTGCTCCCTGTGTCCCTCTCTTTCAATATATGCATGTGTCACAAAGAAAATAAAGAAAATCATTATTTTGTCCCGGAACTCACGCAATTCAAGGAACTATATAATATACATAATGATGTCTGTAAGGAAAAAGGTCATACACGACAACAGATGCTGAAAGTCAATTCTTGGACCCCAGGGGCTGGGGGTCGTGGCCGGGCCTCCCCCCGCTCCGCCCCTCCGCCTCCCCCCCCCCCCCCCACCACCACCTCTTGGCTCTCAGAGGCCCACCTGGGCTCAGGCTTGAGGCACTGGTAAAAGGCAGCCATCTTCGTGAACGTGGAGGGGACCTCCGGCACTTTCATCCTCTGGGAGAACAGAGGGCCTTCCCTGTCTTCCCCAAAGGGGCTTGGGGCCCTCGGGACACCCCTGGGTGCTGATCAAGAGCTTCGCCCCGTCTCCGGAGCAGCACCCCCGGGCCCCGAGGGCTTCGGCCAACTCCTGCGGCCCCGCGGGTCCCCCTGCAGGTGTGCAGCCAGGGCAGTGGACGCTCAGACACACACGCACTTCCTCCTTCCCTCCAAACACGTGGACGCCCAGGGTGGGGCCGGAGCCGCCACCCGCCTCCCTCTGAGCGGAGTCGCTGCCCAACTGCTGAGGGTGGAAAGTGACAAGCCCGGGCTCCGTCTCCTGCGCTCCCAGCAGAGGCGGGCAAAGGGCACTGATTGCCCCATGCATCCGAGCTCAGGGCCCCGGGGGCACATCCACCCCTGCACGTGTGTTCCCTTGCGCTGGCTTTCTCCTTATTCCTTCTTCAAGGGCCAGCATGTTGCCGCGGGTCCTGGATGTGTTTTGGGACCTTCCAAAGGCTCCTGGGACCTTCCAAAGGCTCCACCTTTCAGTCAGGCACCTGCTCAGCAGCTCGCTGTGGCAAGGACAGAGTTCCAGCACTCCCTGCTGGAGACCACACCTGGCAGGTGCGCAGACCACGCCCCCCGCCGGACAGAAATCACCAGGGGCAGCCCACAAAAAGCCGCCTCCCCGATGACCGGCAGCTGCCACTTCAAAACAATAGACTCCTGCCGTCCAGCCGCGCAACTCCACCTGAGTTCGTCCAAGGTCTAAAGGCTGCTAACCCGCACAGTCAGCCGTTTCCAGGCAACGTCTGGAGGGTTGACAGAAGGCTCTGGATGACAAGCATGACTCTGTATTTCTAAAACCAAGGAGCAGCAGGCAGCCAGGGTGCCTCCTGGAGATGGTTCTTAGAAACCATCTTGGAAAAAGTCCTAGCTTCCTCTTCTGTTTTCCAAAATGCATCCATATATATAAAGTTCTGGTCAAATGGTTTATAATTTAAATAATAAAGCATAACCAGTGTATGTGATGGTGAACAAAGAAAGCAGTGAGTTTAGCGAACTTGGAAAATGACCCCTGAGTGCTTTTTGACGGCAGCCTACATCTACTTGCCCTTGTATGCTTTAGAGTTTAAATGTTTGCTACCTGAATGCTGCTAACAGAACAGCCTTCTCTGGGGAGAAAGACAACGGGCCAGCAGCGGGTTCCCATCTCCCGTGAGGCGATGCAGGGGCAGAGTGGACCACTGTAGGTTCAGGGACGGGCCTCAGCCTCGGGGCGGATGTCTCTAAAGAGTGGTCCCAGCCAGCACTCCCCTCTCCCCAGAGGCCAAATCCAACAGACCCACAGCTGCAACTCACCCCACCAGAGGCCGGCTCAGCAGCCAGCGGCGTTGAACTTGGAGCCACCCTGCCACTCGCTACGGCCGGCTCTGCTCTGGGCCTGGTCAGTACTCCCTGCCAGTCCAGGGTGGTGCCCAGCACAAGACAACACCCTTCAGACTGACACAACACCACAGGGGGATGCGGCGTCGCACCTTGGGGTCACACTGAAGGCCCCAGGGACCGAGAGGGACCCTGAAGACCAGGGTCGGCCCTGCCACCACCCGCTCACGCGCACATGCCTTCTCACCGTCCCTCTACCCGTCCCAGCGTGCTCCCCACGGCACACCGTTCGCACGTCTTAAATCTCTGCTCAAGGTTAAGAAAAAATTTCAGGAATTTCCCCTCTTTGATGCTTTCTTTGCCCTTCTTTGCCTTGCCGAAGCCATACATCCCTCAGGACATGGGAGAACCAAACTAAAGGGCCAATAACACCCCTGGTGCATTCCTATTACAATGCAACTTATCAACTGCAACAGAAAATCTTTTCTGAAAGAAAATCAAAAGGCTTTGCGATAGGACCTCCTCAGGCCTTTGGTCTCGTTTTATTCAGAGGGAAGAGAATGAAGCAGGTACCAGGTCCAAGATGGTCTACATTCTCTCTCATTCAATGCTCACAACCAGCTCTGAATTAAATGGCACATCTCCTTTTTGCAGGTGAGAAAACAGAGGATCAGAGAAGTTAAGCAAATGGTCCAAGATCACTGAGCCAGCGTAAGTGGAAAATCTGACGCTCAAATCAAGGCCTGTACCTCACCAGCTGTGAGCTCTTCCCCACGAGGGCAGCTGCCTACTAAGAAGCCCTGGTCAAGATTTCAAGTGACCAGTCAAGTTAGAAATTCTCTGGGCTGGAATCTGGCAGCAAAAGCATCAAAAGCCATCAAAACCCGTGCTGATCTGGTAACTGCGCTCTGGGTAGTTGTCCTCAGGAGATCATCAAGTATCCCCTTAGAACAGCCCCCTGGAAACACTCTAAAGGCTCATCAGTAGGAGACAGAAACAGGAGACTGGCTATGGTGTTGGGACATGTCACGAGGTCACTAAAAAACCCTGTTACATGAAAATATTGATTGACAAGGGAGAATGCCCACGATACCTTGCAAGGGGAAAGAGTAGGCTACAACAGTACTTCTAAAGGGAATATGCATCCCAGAATCTGAAGAGGTTGCTAAACACAGATTCTGCCTCAGTAAGTCTGGGGTGGGGCCTGAGATTCTGGTATTTCTAACAAGCTCCTGGATGACACCAGTGATGTCGCCCATAGACCCTCCTTTGATGAGCACCCTGCTATAAATAGCGTGTGCCATAAAACCCATTGTTCCTTTTTTTTTTACAAGTCTCTTAATGCATAAAAGGAATTCAGGAAGGGCCACAAAAGGATGTGATCTACAGTTATTTCTACATCACGAATTAAGTGTATTTTAAACTTCTTCTCTGCGCTTTTCTAGGTTTTGCAAATTTTCTGATTGAACATGTAGCTGATAATTAGGAGATGCTCCAATAGTTTCTTTTAAATACCAAGCAGTATGTGGTAAACAGGCTGGGACTTAGGACTGAGGAACTTAGGATTTAAGTTCCTGTTCCTCTCTAAGGCTCAGTTTCCTAACCTGGTAAACCTGAGGAGTGGCTGGGTGCCAGCCCCGGTGCAGATTCCAAGTGTAAGTTTCTGCCCCGCACTGGCCACATGGCAGGATCTCAGCAGTGTCAGGACCCGCCCTCCCCACTGCTGGAAATGAGAGCTTGAGTCTTTGACAAGCAGTTTCTGTCATTTTTCCAAGGTACTTTCACATTTGCTTCCCCGTTCGTCTGCACACCATTTCTTTGGCTACAAGCTGGAGGAGGAATGATCGCTGTAAAGCTTAACAAGCACCGACCTGCAAGGAAGGCGAGCAGCTTGCCCAGGGTCAGCGCCGGCCACCTACAGGGGGCTTCGGTGCCAGAATGCAGCATCCCCTCGTGGCTCCACTACCTCTGACGACCCTCTCACACCCCCATCCCAACACCCCACCCTACACACACAGGACCAGCCCGCTGTGCTCTGGCCCCGGGCCAGAACGGTCCTCTGAGCTGAAAGGGCCTGGGTGGAGCAGGGATGCAGAACAGGGTCTCCGTTGGGAATCAAGGCGGGGAGACCCCACACCTCATGCCATTTGGCCCATCCATGCCTCTGCGAGCAGCCCTTCCTGCTCACTCCTGGGATTTCAAAAACATCATGATGTGCTTTTTCCCCTGTAACATTCTGATCTGCTTAAACAGCCCTAGAGATGGGCTCACTGGCGATGAATTCTTTCCAGCTGCAAAGGCAATCAAACCAAACCATCAGGCCCCCAGAGCCCAAGGGAGCACTTCAGTTACTTAGAGTGGCTACTTACAAGGGTCAGGAATGAGTGAGACAACTTTAAGTCTTCTCTCTGCTGTGTGTTGTTCAGTTAACCTTTGCAAGTGGCACCTGTCACCTATGTGGCCTTTACTTGCTCAGTAGCCCAAAGAGACATTACAAAGAGCACAACGGCCATCATGAGTTATATCGATATTTAACCAACCCCTCTCCCCGCTCCCCAAAATGGAAAGAACAGCCATAGGTCAAACTGCCACATGGACAGTTTTTCACAGTTCTTCCCAGTTAAACGCAACTCTATGGAAACGCAAAAAAGACAAAAACATAGAAGGGCAGCCCCCTAGCTGGGAGTCAGCAGGAATTCTGCACATACTGCTGGGCAGAAGTCTCTCCACCTCCGGCCACATGGGGCCAGCCACCCTCCCAACTCAAGGGATGCAAGGAAGTCGCGGGGTGTGAGAAGGCAGGTCCCTGCTGTCTGTGATGGAGGGAAGAGGGGAAGGTCCCAGCTGGCAGGGAGGGAGCAGAAGAGAGGGTAGTAAAGCTGGGAGAGTGAGCCGGTGGGCACCAGGCAGAACTGTGCTGGGGAACCACGCGGCCTGAGGACTAACACACAGACACACGTGATTCAACACGGGGCAGCAGGGATCACTGGGCAATGACATGCTGCAACTGAGGACAGAAATAAAGAGGTGCCACACAGAGCCAGTGTCTGCATTCGTAAAAAATCAAACAGTGGAAGAGCGAAGAACAAAGCTGCCTCCATACTGGATCTGTTTCTTTTGTTTTAACCTCTGTATTCTCTTGCTTTTGCTACAAGAATGTTGCCTATAGCCTGAAATATACAGGACAGCCCATTCTCGAGGCTCTGACCTTTAAAGGTATAGCACTTTTCCATTCATACAGAGACAATAAGTTGCAGAACAGAGAATACCATTTGTCTTGTTGAAGGTTTACAGGAACGTCCTGACCTCCGAGAAAAGATGCAAGAACAAAGGATTCCGACACCAAGAAGTCTGCAACTACCAGCTGCTCCCCCTCCCCTTTTAGTATGAAAGAAGCCTGAATTCTAACTCGGGGAAGATGGTTCTTTGGGACACTGGTCCACCAACTTCTTGGTCTGCTGGCTTTCCGAATGAAGTCGTTATTCTTTGCCGCGACAACTTCTCTCTTGATTTAGTGGCCTGTCACGCAGCAAGCAGTATGAGCTTGGCCTCAGTAAAAACAGAAACCAGGCAGCTAATGAAACTGCACATTCACCCATGGTGGGCTGGCACTTCAGCCAAGGATCTGCCTCATGGGCCTGCAGGACACTGTGTGTCACCACATAAATGTGGCCTGCCCGCCCACTCACTTGCCTCTTGGTCAACTCCCAGATTACCCATCAGCCAGCTGGACCCTGGTTAGGCCACAAGCACCCAAAACTGGCTTCCTGTACTTGGGAGCAAAAGCCACGGTGCTCCAGGGATCTCCCTGACCTAGCGAGATTTGAGGAAACTATAAAATTACTGAAAACAAAGTCTATGTATGGACTTGTTTGCCATTATTTTCTTAATTGAGCAAAAACACAGCTAATGTCATTTTAATGACTTTATAGGTCTAAAATCGCCTGGCTAGTTCAGTAACTAAAGAGGTGTTAACTTTGTTTTCACTTTAACTTAAAAATAGTTTAGACAAACAATACAAATGCACTGCAGAGCACAGATCTGTGAAATTGCTTTTCACATTTTCTCCATTCTGTTGCAAGCCGCTGACATTCCTTGCTAAACACAGCTTTTGCCCTGAGGCTGTGAGCTGAGGAAGGACCAGTCTGTGGGAAAGGCAGCTCTGTGCTCACAGCACTGACAACATGGGTGACCAGCTTTCCCTACTGCTTCATTTTTATCACGGTAAGGAAAGGTACGGCAGAACGGCAACAATGGGCACGTGTATCGCCACTCTTCCATTACCTGCCCTGGGCAGACATCAGTAATCAACCACAGCATCATTCTCAGAATTGCCCACCACACAGTACTCCAGACAGCTACTGCCAGTTGCCTGGAGTAGCACTTGGCTAGAAGCCTGCCAGCACTGTCGGCAGAAACTGCAATAAATCTATAGAATTGGGTTCTCGCCTTGCCTACCACTAACTAACTGCTAACCAGCTGAGTGACTTGGGGCAAATCACTTGCCTCTCTGGGCCTCTGTCTCAATTATGATATGAGTGATTTGGACTCTGATATCTGACAGTCTATTAGAGTACTTCAGAAAAACAAAGGTCTGTAAAATTGGCCCAAACTTCTTTTTGTGTGAAGACGCTTTAGTTAGCCAGCAGAGGACAAGACATGTTTGAGCTGAGAACAACATATATTGGAAATATATTTTCAAAATCTAGCTCTCAGTACACTGCTCGTTTGTGATCCGAAAAAACGAAGTGGCAATGGCAATATCACAGAAAGTCCCTCCAGTCTGTCCTGGCCACCACCTCACCTCCTGCCATCCCCGCCTCCGCCACGCAGCCATACCTGACACTGCACGCCTGCTTCCCGAGGGAGCCGCGCTCACACACATCAGCGTCTTTGCCCCACCCTGACCCTGAGAAATCTCTGCACTTGCTGGGCACCCTGCACCCTTCCTCTGAGCCCCTGCCCACCCACATTGTTGTGTACACATTTCCCCTCCTGGAGTGTGAGCTTCATTAAGGGCAGAGACAAGCTCTTTTCGTCTCTGTAGCCCTGATAACCTACACACAGTAGATGCTGGGAAATATTTTATGAATGAGTGAGACGTATCACCTGCGCTTATAAAATCCAAGGGCAGAAATCACTTGTAATAACGTCTTTTGCTTTATTACATTTCCCCTAAGGAAAAAAACATTCTCAAATAGTTGATTTCGTTTGAGCCATTTGGTAAGATGCTCTGACAGAGTGCTCCTGTGTGATTCAGATGTGTGGGCTGGTTGGGTTTGACATAAATATCTTCCTATTTTGTAATTCGGAGACATCACGTTTGGAGACTGGGGACATGGAGCAGTATGAACATACGTTTGGCTCATCACACAAGGACATCTAATATTCCAAATTATTCCAGCCTCTTGATTTTTTTTTTTTTTGGTTCGCGGGCCTCTCACTGTTGTGGCCTCTCCCGTTGCGGAGCACAGGCTCCGGACGCGCAGGCTCAGCGGCCATGGCTCACGGGCCCAGCCGCTCCGTGGCACGAACCCGCGTCCCCTGCATCGGCAGGCGGAGTCCCAACCACTGCGCCACCAGGGAAGCCCCAGCCTCTTGGTATTTTAAAGACCTTAGAAAAGCAACCGAGTTCCCATTTTCTTCAATATTGCCATGGGGAGGGGGGCGTCGTAGACAGATGCCCCACACCAGTTAGCGCTTAATGGGTCATGACTGGCCTCCTCAATCAGACTGCAAAGGCTTTGAGAACAATGCCATAAATTTGCTTATTTCTGTATGTTCCAAGGAGCCAAGTATGCAGCAGGTGCTTCATAAGTGCACAGCGATTAATACAATGCAACATATAAACCACGCACTCCAGTGGACACAGCACTGGGCATGGGACTAGAGTCAGTAAGGGAGCACCCGTGAAGTCCTAAGTTGACTGACGCACAGGAACGTGGCCAGAGGAAGGCAGGCTGTGGTAGACAGGCGGCATCCCGTGAACGGCTGAGGATTTCTCACACTTTACCTTCTAGTGAAGCCGCGGCATCATGCTGGCAGCAGCTCACAAGTGCCAAGAACTGCTGTAAATACTTCATATACATTTACTCTTTAAAGGCTGGCTGAACCGAACATTACGAGCGTTTCATCCAAGCCAGGCCACTCTGAGACGTTCATCGGAGAAGGAGCGTCACCAGGTGGCAGCCGGCAGCAGCACCACGAGGCACCAGCACAGGCGTGGGGTGGAGGGCGGAGCCCGGGGACGGGGGACTCCCGTTGCTGAGCGCGCCTGTCCGCCGGGTGCCTTGTTCCTGGGGTGGTGGCAGCGAGGTCAGGTGGCCTCCCAGCCAGGGGGCCCTCTTCCATCTCCATCCGGTCAAATTTCTCCCCTAGGGCAAGGGTGCTGCAGCCAGATGTGACCCAGAAGGGCAGCCCTAAGTGCCTGATAGACACTCAGTCGTGAAGGGCTCCGAGCTCGAGAGCAGGTGCGTCAGGTGACCCTGTGGCCCAGTCTGATATGCCGACCGCCGAGCAACACGTATCAGAGGAAACTGGCCTACTGACTCTCCCCCTCGGAGAAGAAACCTTGCCGCGTGTTCTGCTTCACGGCTTGAGGCGCTGACAGGATGACCACCCTGGGACACCTGTGCCTCACCTGCCCAGAAGCCCACCCTCGGGACGGCGGTCAGTGCTACTGCGGGTACTGCGTCTGAGCAGCCTGTGGCTCTTTCTCCAGAAGCAGCCCCGTGGGATGGCGTCTGATGGCAAATACAGGCCTGGGCTGATGTGTCCACCTGCCAGGGGATGTCCCGAGGCCAGTTCCCCTGCCACTCAGAGTGCAGCCTGGGGACCAGCAGCCTCAGCATCACTTGGGAGCTGGTGAGAGGCACAGACACTCTCAGGCTCCATCCAGACCTATGTCCCAGAATCTGCCCCGAATCAGGGTCCCCGGGTGATCCCTTTGCATGTGAAGGTTTGAGAACCATGGCTTTAGAGCAGTTGTTCTCAACCCTGGTTGCACATCAGAATCCCCTGGGGAGGTTTAAAAACCTCAGGATCCTCGGGTCATGCCCCAGCCCAACTGCCGGCAGGGGATCCCGGGTGACTTCCAATGCAGCCACAGTGGAGGACAGCAGTTCTCCACCCCTGAGCATGGCCCTCACGTCAGCAGGTGAGCCTTCAGCTGGGGCACCCGCAGGAACACTCCCTGGGGGCCCAAGCACAGTGCTCACCCACAAGGACAAGGAGCTGCTGCAAGCTTGCTGCCTGCACCGTGCAGGCAGTGGAAGTGCTCGTGGCCACCAGCGTGTCCTGGTCTGTGATCTAGTGGCAGGAGCCGGGCACACAGCATCATTGGTTGGGGAGAGAGGGCTCGTCACGTGGATCCAGTCCCCTTCTGAGAGATGCCTCTTAGAATACAGGTTTAGGGCAGCCTAGGAAGACCCGTCCACTGATCACGGCTTGGCTGCATTCCGAAGGGCTGCTCAGGGACTTCCCTGGTGGTCCAGTGGTTAAGAATCCGCCTTCCAATGCAGGGGACGCAGGTGCAATCCCTGGTTGGGGAACTAAAATCCCACATGCCACAGGGCAACTAAACCCATGCACCGCAACTAGAGAGAAGCCCACACACCACAACTACTGAGCCCATGCGCTCTAGAGCCGGCGCACCACAACTAGAGAGCCCACGTGCCGCAACTAGAGAGAAGTCCGCAATGAAGAGCCCACGTGCCACAATGAAGAAGACCCAGCACAGCCAAATTAAGAAAAAAAAAAAGAAGGGCTGGACAACTGGAGTTCTGGGGAAGGGGTGGGATGCTGTGCAGCCCCTGGGGAGGGTCTGTACAGCAGGGGTGATGGCTCTAAAGAACACTGTTCTGCTTTCAATGCTACAGTTTCTGTAACAGAAGGTTTTCCTTTGAGTCACTGAGTCATCCAGGCCCAGGCACCCAGGAACTCGGTAAGAAAGTACCAAGGCTTGACTCTTAATACATGATGTGGCCCAAGACAGGAGCTACAGACATGGCCCGGGCCCAAGCTGGTCCATGCAGTTCCATTCCCTGGCAAGAGTGGCTGTTTCAGGGACAGGCATGTGACTCACTTCAGGCCAAGGGGAGTGAGGCTCAAGGCTTTTATGGAATTGTTGAAACAGAACATTTCTTTTCTGTTGGGTCTGGGAGGATGTGAGTTTAGAGAGGAAAGAAACACCAAGAGGTGAAGGGGAAAAGCAATGCACCTGGGGACTCTGTTGAGAGTCCTGGATCCAGCTGTTCCTGAAGCCAGCTACCAGAGATTTTCCAGTTACCTAAGCTACGAAGTCCATCTCTCTGTTTTTTTTTTTTTTTTAAAACCAAACAAACCTTTGCAAGCCTTATTTGTAAAAGAAAAAGTCCCAACTAATTCCCTGAGCAAACAGGGGCTGTGTGAGTGATGTCAAACCATTTGAACCCTCTGGAGCCACCCGGACACAATTTGTTTGGCTCCATTTTTAGATCTTTAGGGCAAAGGGGTTTGGTATACTTTCAGGACAGCTGCACCCAGGACAGGCTGGGGCAAACGTAAAGGCAGGTTATCAGTAAAGGAAGAGTATGTTCATTGCAGATTTACACAGGGTGGAGGTGCAAGCCCTCGGTATCGGAGTCACCTCTGAACAGCTCAGCAGAATAAGCCAGCTCCAAGCTCTGTCCCATTCCCTGTATGTGCCCTGTGTCCCCTCATGGAATCACTTCTTCCAGTAGGTGGAAAACAATCTGTCAAAGGATGAAGGGCTAGGGCTTTGGAGGGAGACAGAGCCAGGTGGAGCCAGGGAGTGAGAGCAAGATCCTTGGGTGAAAAGGGCTGTGGGGTGCTCAGGAAAGCCAGACGTAGATGTGTCACTGGCAACCCGAGCCCCAGCAGCAGCAGAGCAGCAGGATGACTCCTGGGCTTCAGGGGAGGCCTGGGTGGGGCAGTGCACCAAACTCAGAGGGACCACAGGAAGGGCAGACGAGCCAACCCAGAGCCCCTGGTGCAGAGGCGGGAGGACGGAGGTCTCGATGGAGCGGCCAGTGGCACCGAGGCCAGCAGCATTTCTCCCTCCCAGACATCACGCACCACAGTCCAGCTCCCAGGACTGAGGTGCAACCCACTGGGTGCTGAGGGCCGGAGGAAACACCAGACCGGCTGAGATTAAGACGGGTGGCCCTGTGCTCTGGGGGCTCAGAGCACAAATGAAGCTGAGTTGTCGGGAAAGCAGGTTGTTTCTTGGGCACCTACACCGGTGGCCTGAGACCTGCACGTGGGGAGTCCGGCCTGGGGCTCAGCTCCCAGCAGGCCCGCTGCTCTCACGGGCCCTGCACCACCATGAAAGGAGCACGTTGGTACACTAACACAAAGCACAACTTGTGCGGCCAACCAGAGGTGATAAAACTCTACGCCAAATAGAGGGATAAACCTGGGCCTGAGTAGAACAGGAAGAGCCCCGCGCGGCTCTCTGCACGGGAGTGCTGGTTGCCACTCACCAGCCCGGTCTCAGTGTCTCACCTGTCACAGGACCTGCCGTGCAGGCCCGGATGAGATGATGTAACGCGTGAGGCGCATGGAGTTAACGGGAAGGCTCTTGGCTCACCGTTATTTTTGGCATCTCTCAGAATGCAGCACATCGCGCCCACACACACCACCTCCACACAAGGCCTGCTCTGGCTGTCCCGTCCCCAGCTCCCTGGGAGGTGGAAACAGTGTGCCCACGGGAGACGCTTTGTGGCTGGGGAGCAGCCAGTGCTGGGAGGTGGGGGCCACAGACCCACAGGTGCCCCATCCACCTGGAGACATGGGCCAGCAGGGGGCATGAGGGAGTAGACTTCAATGCAAAGAGGGAGGCATGGATGACGATCTGGTCCCCACCTGCAGGCACCTGAGAAATGCGAGGATGAAGCTGGGCTTTCCGGAGAGTAGTGCCAGATGCGGTGCCCCATCCTCCAACCCTGGAAACAAGTGCCCACTGTGTTGGGCACAAGGAGGTTAGGGAGAGAGCGCCTGGCACCAAAAGGTGCAGGAGTGTGGGGAGGGGTGGCTGTCCGCGGCATTCAGGCATCTGTAGCATCATAAGGAAGCAGAAGCCCAAACACAGAGGCTGTGGTTTACGAAGATGATACATTTGAGACAAGGGCCGAAATCTGCTGCTGGGGTCAGTACATCAGCAACTGTAAACGGGCGTGAGATGTGTGGCTCGGTTGCTATGGCATCTTACCTCCAGACCCGGGTACCATTTTCCTGTACCAGGGCCCGTTTACAGGCCTCTTCTTCTACTTCACGCTGAGGAACTGCTAACCCAAGGTGGAGGGGGCGGGCGACAGAGAGAAGAGTAACCCCCTCTTTTAATGGTAAGATAGCAACTGCACTTTTAAAGTTTCTCCGCAGGAATAAATAACAGCCAAGAGCCATAACGATGCTATTGGAAGAACGTTTACAATTCAGAGTGAAATAATTATCATAAAAATATGACTGACAAGGTGCGGTTAGAATTTTTAAAAATTAACTCAGTAAAGCTGCATAAGAAAGAATTGAAAATGCAGATGAAAATGTGGCCTTTAGAAGCTCAGAATCTCAGAGGTGGAAAAACTAGAGCTTTCGCTTGACAACCAACCACTTTTCAAGCAACAGAACTGAGGCTGGCCGATTCTGAACGTGCCCCAGGACACAGTGAAGAAGTGGCAAAACTGAGCTCTCTTCGCTAACCAAATATGATGATGCCAAACATTCAGCGTGATTCCAAACACTTTTAACGATAAAAACCAAAAGCAAATGACATCAGCAAGAATGGTGGAATAAGGACCTCCAAAAAAAATCTCTTCTCCATAAAAGCAATTTAAAAACTGGCCCCCCCACCAGAAAAAAGGTTAGAATCAACTTTGTCAGAACTCTAGAAATTAACCAAAGGCTTTAGCACTCCGTGGAGCATGTATTCCACGGCTAAATCTCAGTAAAAAACAGTGAATGTTGTGGCATTTTAACTTGCCTTACTCCAACCCTCAGCTCTCCAGTTCCTTGGGAGCCTTGAAAACCAACAGCTTCACAATTACTGTGTAAATGAGTAGCCCGGCAGTCACCAGATGGGAGGGAAAGAACTGGATTGGAACGTCTTCAAAGTTCCATTTCCAGAGAATTGTCATTATTTAACCTGTTTAGTGGTTCCCCAGAAAACCTCACTTGCAAGGGGAAAAAGCCCAGTCTGACCTGAGTTAGAGCTCTCTCAGTGTGAAAAGCCGTTTTCCCCCTAAAGGGAAATATTTAACTTCACTGAGGCAAGTGGATAACAGTTGGGGTAAACGACAGACTAGCTAAAATGCTTAAAAGAAAAGCCCAACATATTCCTGGGAATCTAGAAGACCACATGTAGGGCTATGCACATACTCAGGAAAAGACCTGAGAAGCCCCTAGGCTCTCACCTCTGGCTGACCTTGAAGCTCTGTGAAAGTAGGAAGTGAGGATTTAGACAGAGCTGTCAACTGCCTGTCTGAGTGCCTCAACATGTACACAGAGTCCCGCAGCAAAGACTGGGAGGACGGCTGATCCTAAATGTCTAAGAAAGTCTCTGTCCAATCACTAGCTGATTACTAAGCCAACCAAAGCAGAGACTTCAGTGGCCACACATGATAAAAAAATACAGGCTTTATGGAATTAGTTCAGAAAAGTCAAAACAAACAACAACATATGCTGGGGAGTCAGGGAGAATCCCATATCCAAAGCTGCCACATTATATATTTTAAATGTTCAACAAACAATTACACAACATACAAAGAAACAAAAAGTGTGATCCATACACAGGAAGCCCAGCTGTTGGACTTACTTGACAAAGAACTCAAATCAGCTATTTTAAATATATTCAAAAAACCAAGAAACCACGTATTAAGCAAAGTATGAGAATGATGTCTCACCGAACACATAACGTGAAAAAAGAGACAGAAATTATAGAAGAGAACCAAACAGAAATTCTGGAGTTGAAAAGTACAATAACTGAAGAATTTTAAAATCACTAGAGGGACTCAACAGCAGATTTAAATGGAAAGATTCAGTGAACTTGAAGACCCATCAATTGAGATTAGCCTGCCTGAGAAACAGAAAGAGATACTATGAAGAAAAATAAACATCACTGAGCACACCAACATATACATATGGGGAATTTCAGAGGAGAGGAGAGAATGGTGCGGAAAGAATATTTGAAGAACTAATAGTTGAACACTGCCAAAATTTGAGAACATTAATCTACACATCCAAGAAGTTCAACAAACTCTAAGCAGGATAAATTCAAAGAGATCCACACCGAGACACATCACAAACTGTCAAAGACAAGAGAAAATCTTGGAAGGACTCATACCCTACAAGGAAATCCCCAATAAGATTTTTTTTTCCTTTTTCTTCTTTTTTTTTTTGAGGTACGTGGGCCTCTCACTGTTGTGGCCTCTCCCGTTGCAGAGCACAGGCTACGGACGCGCAGGCTCAGCAGCCATGGCTCACGGGCCCAGCCGCTCCGCGGCATGTGGGATCCTCCCAGGCCGGGGCACGAACCCGTGTCCCCTGCATCGGCAGGCAGACTCTCAACTACTGCGCCACCAGGGAAGCCCAAAAGATGTATTTTTTTTTTTTGATGTGGACTATTTTTAAAGTCTTTATTGAATTTGTTACAATATTGCTTCTGTTTTATGTTTTGGTTTTTGGCCGTGAGGCACGTGGGATCTTAGCTCCCTGACTAGGGATTGGACCCACACCCACTGCATTGGAAGGCGAAGTCTTAACCACTGGACCACCATGGAAGTTCCCCCCAGTAAGATTAATGGCTGATTTCTCATCAGAGCCCACAAGGCCAGAAAGCAGTGGGATGAACTATTCAAAGTGCTAAAAGCAACAGACTGTGGATGAAGAACACTAGACCCAGCAAACTATTCTTCAACAATGAAACAATGGGGAACAACTGCTTAACAGGTGCATAATTTCCTTTTGGAGTGAAAAAAAAATGTTTGGAACTAGAGAGAGGTGTTGAATGTGCTAAATGCCACTGAATTTTTCACTTTAAACGGTTAATTTTATGTTACATGAATTTCACCTCAATTGCTAAAAAACAAAGGAAAAAATAAGACAAATTAAGACATTCCCAGATAAACAAAAACAGAGAGAAATTGTCACTAGCAAACCTGCCCTACAAGAAATACTAAAGGTTACTAGACAGTAACTCAAAACCACACGAAAAAACTGAGTACCAGTAATTACATAGGTAAACATAAAAACCAGCATAAATGTATTATTGTTTGTAACTCCTTTTTCCTTCTACCTAATTTAAAAGACAGTTGTATGAAGCAATAACTACAACTCTGTGCTAATGAGCACATGGTGTATGAAGATATAATTTGTCTGACAATAACAGCATTAAAAAGGGGTGAGGAAATGGGGTTATAAAAGCAAATTTTCAGTGTACTATTGAAATTAAGTTGGTATTAATCTGAACTAGGTTGTAAGTTAAAATTGTAATCCCCACAGGTAACTACAAAGAAAATAAATCCTCAAAAAGGTAAAGAAATGACAAGGGAATTTAAATGGTACACTAGAAAGCATCTATTTAACACAAAAGGAGGCAGTAATGGAGGAATAGAGAAACGAAAAAGGCTTAATACACACAGAAACTGAAGACCAAAATGGCTAATGTAAATCCCACCTTATTACTAATTACATTAAATGAAAATGGGTTAGACATTCCAAATAAAAGAGAGAGACTGATGAAATGGATTAAAAAATGATCCAACTATATGCTCTCTACAAGAGATACACTTTAAATTCAAAGACACAAATAGGTTGAAAGTAAAAGGATGGAGAAAAGATATACCATGCAAACAAACCAAAACAGAGCTGGAGTGGCCATATTCATATCAGACAAAATAGAGCTCAAAACAAAAATTACTAGAGACAAAGTGGGAAATTATATATTTATAATAGTGTCAATCAATGAAGATTTAACAATTACATACATATATGCATCTAATAACAGAGCTCCAAAATACATGCAGCAAAACTAACAGAACTCAAGGAAGAAATAGACAGGCAGTAATAGTTGAAGTCTCCAATGCTCCATTTCAATAATTATAGAACTAGCCATAAGATCGACAAGGAAATAGAAGACTTGAAAAACATGATAAGCCAACTTAGACCTGACAGACACAGAACATTTCTTAGGCCATAAAACATCCTTGATACATTTAAAAAGATTAAAATCATACTAAGTATGTTTTCCAACTACAACAGCATTAAATTAGAAATCAATAAGAAAGAAATCTGGGAAATTCACAAATATGTAGAAATTAAATAACATACTCCTAAGTAACCAATGGGTCAAAGAAAAAAAATCACAAGAGACATTAGGAAATATTTAGAAATCGATAAAAACAAAAACTTATGGATGCAGCTAAAGCAGCTAAATTTATAGCTCTAAATGTCTATATTAAAAAGGAAGAAAAACTCAAATCACTTGCCTAACATTCCACCTTAAGATGTTTAAAAAGGAACAAACTAAACTAAAAGCAAGCGGAAGGAAAAATATAATAAAGATTAGAGAAGAAATTAATGAAATTGAGAACAGAAAAATAACAGAGAAAATCAACAAAACCAAAAGCTGGTTCTTTGAAAAGATCAACAAAATTGACAAACTTTCAGCTGGACTAACTAACCAAGAGAAAAGGAGAAAAGACTCAAATTACTAAAATCAAGAATGAAAGAGGGGCCATCACTACTGACCGTACAGAAGTTAAAATGATTATAAAGGAATTCTATGAACAATTGGATGCAGACAAACTACATAACCTAGGCGAAATGGATGTATTCTTAGGAAGATACAAACTACCAAAACTGACTCAAGAAGACATTGTTAATTGACCTATTACAACTAAAGAGACTGAATTAGGAATTTTGAAATCATCCACAAAGAAAAGCCCAGGCCCAGACAGCTTCACTGGTGAATTCCACCAAATGTTTAAAGGAGACTACTAATGGATTGTAGTTACTTTTTGAGGCAATGAAAATGTTCTGGAATTAGATTTTGTCAGTGGTTCACAACCTCGTTTGGGGATCTGTGAATTATATCTCAAGTATTTTAAAATTAGGGGGTGAAGCAAAACAAAAGGAATCTAGTACAGTTATAACAATGGGATTCCTGGAACTTTTTTTTTTCTTATTGGTAAAGTTAAACATTATTTGAAAAGTTGAGTCATAAGCCCCTTCCTTTTTTTTTTCAATCCTAAAGTAGGTGGCTTCTTATTTCATCTCTTCCTTTTCTATACTGTGAAAGCTTTCAATAAAATTGAAGACATGAGTCATGCTAGGGGAAAATATATGCAATATACATAAGAATGGGAATATATATCCTTGATTTATAAAGAGCTCTTATAAAGCAATAAGAAAAATGCAAACATTCCATTGAAAAGTGGGCAAAGGATATGGAAAAACAATTCAAACGATAGGAAACAGCCAGTAAGCATATAAAAAATGGTCAGCCCCACTAATAACCAAATGTAACCATCAGGCTCCTGGAAATTTTAAAAGGTAGATACTATCCATCTTTGGCAGAGTGTGAGAAATGGGCATGCCCATGTGCTACTGGTAGTTTAAAAATGGTACACCTTTTCTGGACAGCCATTTGGAAGTTTCTATCAAAATCTTAAATGTATTCATCCTATGATACAGAAATTAACTTCTGGGAATTTGTTCTATAGAAATATTCAGAGACACATACAGATAAATGAGCAAATATGTTCCCTGAAGCCAGATTTGTATTAAAAATTCAGTCATCTCATAAACACTCCTTGACATGGGAATGGTTAACCAATTATTTACAATAATAAAGAGTGGTTAAAAGAAATGAGGTGGATCTATTTACTGACTTGGGAGTGTCTATAAAATACATTATGGGGCTTCCCTGGTGGCGCAGTGGTTGAGAGTCTGCTTGCCGATGCAGGGAACACGGGTTCGTGCCCCGGTCTGGGAAGATCCCCCATGCCGCGAAGTGGCTGGGCCGGTGAGCCATGGCCGCTGAGCCTGCGCGTCCGGAGCCTGTGCTCCACAACGGGAGAGGCCATAACAGTGAGAGGCCGCGTACCGCAAAAACAAACAAAAAAAATACATTATGAAGTTGCAATAAAGATCTGCAGAAAAATATGCAAACATAGTATGACTTCATTTTTGCAAAAAAAATGTAAACCCTAATATGCATGTATTTGTGTATATGTATGTATACATGCAAGGTGTGTTATATATTTTCATCTGTAACATATATGTATTACATATATATGTATAATAAATGTAAGCGGTTACAGACCAAGCTGGATGCCTTAGAGTGAAACAGAAACCATCCGCATCCTTCCTCACATTCTTACTAAACTTGCTCTGTGGACCTGTTCCCGCCACCTGCATGCACGTCAGCCATATATTTTCGGGCCTTTCTGAAATAGTAGATGAATAGCCCGTCTCTTTTGGCACGAAACACTCCAGTCCAGTCCAGTGGACTTGAGGGCAGAGTCCTTTCCACAAGAAAGTGTCTCTACTCCCTGGCAAAGTAACGGAGGCCCAGAGGCCCATGGGGGAAGCTGTGTGGACACCTGCCCAGCTTATCACCTGGCCTGTGCCTGGACGAAGGCCCCCAAGGACAGGTCCCGTCCAAGTGGGGCCAGGATCCTCCAGGTGGTCTGGGCCCACCTACCCCCTGCAGGCCCACATACTCTCTGGGAACCCCTTTGGCCAGGTCCCACTTGGGCAGCCCTCACGCTGGCCATAGCCCGGCAGGAGTGCCACCCGTCCAGAGAGGCACTTCCCAGGCGCTTCCTACAACCTCGAGGTGCACAGGGTAGGGGGCTAGGTTCAGGGAAGGAAATGGACTTGCTGATCACATCTCCAAAGAACTTTTCGCCATCTACAATTCCAGCTCTCAGGCGAGGAGGTGGCTGGGGCCTGTGTGCCCCCTGCCTTCCCCGCACTGTGGAAACGGGCTGCAGAAGCACCACAAAACAGTCCTCAGTCCAGAGTGCAGAGGAGCTCTACTTTCACATCCCGTTGTGTAAAAGTACAGAAAAGATCTGGAGGGACACACAATGGCTTATCTCTGGGGAAGGGATGATAGCTGTTTACTCTTTATGTTACTGTAGTGTATGATTTTCTTAATTACTCAAGTAAATGAAAAGATAATTAAAAAGAAAAAAGTCTCCCAAGTCTATTTCTCACTTTCTCAGTGTGAACAGCTTGTCTTTTACTGAGGAAGCCCCATGCCATCAGCAGAAGGCTCTGTATCCTCACGTCCACCTGAATTCACTTGAACTCCCAGGGGCTACACAGTGGAGTCACCTGGGCACCATCCCCAGAGGTTCTGATGTAATCAGCCAGGAATGGGCCTGGGTATCAGGCAGTGTTAAAGCCCCCCAGGTGGGCTTCCCTGGTGGCGCAGTGGTTGAGAGTCCGCCTGCCGATGCAGGGGACGTGGGTTCGTGCCCCGGTCCGGGAGGATCCCACGTGCTGCGGAGCAGCTGGGCCCGTGGGCCATGGCTGCTGGGCCTGCGCGTCTGGAGCCTGTGCTCTGCAATGGGAGAGGCCACAACGCGGTGAGGGGCCCGCGTACCTCAAAAAAAAAAAAAACAAAAAAAATACAAAAACAAAAAACAAAACAAAAAAAGCCCTCCAGGTGACTCCAAAGTGCAGCCGGGTTAAGCAGCAATGGGCTTGCTCCTTTTATGGGGTCCAAACCACGCCCAGCTATTCCCACGCCCCCCCTCCACTCCCTTAATTGTGTCAACACCACCTCGTCCTCCCAGGGGAGCTGGAAACACTGCAGAGGTAGAAGCAGCGGCACCTGGTGAGCAGAGGACGAGGTGGGAGCCCACGGCCAGGACTGGCAGGGCTGACATCATGCTGCAGGACCACTCACTGGACAGCAAAGGGCATGGCCAGCCCACTGGAGAGGAAACCTTTCCCCTGGACCTGACAACCTGCAAGAGGCAGGGTCTGTTAAAGCATTTCCACTTTTCTTAAGCTTTCTTCCCTTCTGGATCATCGGCTGCCACTGTTTCTCGTACACAGAGCAATCCCTGTTTTTGTTGTTAGAGTGTTGGTTTTTTTTGCTTTATCTGGAAGACCCCTTTGACTGACTTCTTCTTTTTCCCCCATGTGGGATGTAAAGGTGTATTTCTGAGCCCCTCCAGGCACAAAAATACCTCTATCGGTCCTCACGCTTGACTAATAGTGTAGCAGGGAGTAGCATTCTACGTTGGAGATCATCTCCACCAAACCTGGCAGATACAACTCCACTGTGCTGACGAGAAGTCTGCTGCCAGTTCGATTTCTGTTCTTTTTGGCAACCTGCTTTTTCTTTCCAGAAGGTTAGCAATATTTTTCTTACCCTTAGAATTCTGAAGTTTGGCTAGAATATATTTCCCCCAGGCCTCTCCTTCGGATGAGAAGCTGGGTAAGTGGGACAGGCTGGCAGCCTGGGACTCTCACAACTGCCGAAAATAAGAAAGCTTTACCCTGGGTGCAAAGCGTGTGAGGTCTTTCACTCCTGGAGAGCATCGTCTCTCCTCTTTTATTCTCCTCCATGTCCGTTCTGAGGTCTCAGGTCACCTCAGGCTGTGCAATGTTTCTTGGTCAGAGCCCAGCACCACCACCAGGAGCCTGTCCGGGCAGACTGCCCACCTTCTTCAGAGAACGCTCTCGGTTTTATCCTGGAGGCAAGATCTGCTCTGGGCTACTCTGATCTGCAGTAAGCGTCAGTGGGGGCTCCCGGGGGGTGGCGGGGGGCATTCGTTCCACATAAGTTCTCATTCTTCGTGTTTAACCATGTGGAGACTGGGGCTTCCCCGGGGCTCCGTGAAAAACTCACTCACGTGTCTCTCCAGGGTCTTGGGCTGCTTCGGTCTCTGCTTTCCTTGTCAACCCATTCTGTTTTTACCTTCTAGGCATTCCTCTGCATTTCTGGTCTGCTAAGGGTATTGTGACTTCCTTCTTTTCGCCTCGTCTCTCATTTCACTGGGACCCAGGGAAGGAGGAAAGCGGATGTCTGCCTCACCTACCAGCCCAAACTCTCGGGGCAGTAACTCTATTAAATCAAAGTTCCGGAGAGAATCACAGTGATCACCTCATGCAAACCCCTCATTAGAGAGACGAGGAAACAGACCCAGAAAAGCCAGTGACTTGTCCATGTGCCACATCTGCTGGTCAGTGGGAAGCCAGGACAAACCAAGGGCCGGGCCACACAGGCAGTGCCCGTAAGCCGAGACCATGAGACTTCCCCATTGCTGGAGGTTTGCTTTAATCAGGAAATCAGACAAGGCTTCACACAAGAACAGGTAGGTGCCCTTGGACCTGGCAGGGCTGTGAACCAGCAGAGCCCGTCAGCGCTCTGGGGCCCTCGTGGCAGTCTGGATGGCTGTGGGATGCAGGGCAAACTGTCCCCGAGGGTCCCAAAGACCAGGCTGGCTGGACTTCAAAGATGGCCGAGTCAGCCCTGGGCACAAGGCACAGCCCTCCCCTGCCTAGCTGGGGGCAGGGGGTGGGGGACCACAGGGTCACCCAGCCCACATCCCTCCAGCCCCTTGGGTCTAGGACCTGAGCACATGAGCAAGACACAGGTGCTCCCAGCTACAGCTGGACGTGCCCACAGCCTTCAGACCCATCTTAGGGTCCAATCAGCAACACCTATGCCCAGACATGGACTCAAGACACCGTGTTTTCCAAGTGGAAAGCCATCTTTTTTTATTATTAATTTTAATTGGAGTATAGTTGCTTTACAATGCTGTGCTAGCTTCTGCTGTACAGTGAAGTGAATCAGCTATACGTATACATATATCCCCTCTTTTTTGGATGTCCTTCCCATTTAGGTCATCTCCTTCCCATTTAGGGGACTGAATGGAGTTCCCTGTCCTATACAGCAGGTTCTGGTCCCTGGAACCAGAGTGGGGTTGGAAAGAGGAGGAGGGAGAAGACAACCCCCCCTCCACCTCTGGAAATAGTCTGCCCGTAGGACCATGCTTCAGGGAAGGGACAGCTCGGGAGAGGCCGAATTGGGACGTGTTTCAAAGTTAAATAGCGCAGAGAAGGGACAACACCAGCACATCACGTGAGAGTCACGTGGAGGAGAGCGATGATGGGCAGAGTGGCCACACGACGCAGCAGTAGATGAGATTTCCCCTGAAATGTGACAAAACCCTCGGGGCTACCCGACGTCACCCATGGAGGGAGTGGGGTGGGCCCTAGTGGCTCAGCTTTGGTGAGTGGGCAGCAACCTGTATAGTGTGAGAAGGGAGAAAATCCATATGATGTGAAGAAGCAGCAGATTTGTGACGTAACGCAAAAGGAGTGCTGTGTAGCTTCTCCAACAGCCTCAACTGCTCCAGCTCCCGTCCTCTCCCTCAGTGGCATTTGGAGTCCATGTTGCATGGTTTAACACAATTACTATTCAAGTATTTAAAAGGTTATTATTTCCCTGACCAGACTGTAGGCAAATGAGAAGGCAGGGACTGGCACCTTGAGGCCATTACATTCCTGCTGGCCACTGGCTCTGGGATTTTACAGATGACTCCGTCCCTTCTACATAACATCTTCCCTCAGCACTTTCTAACTCGAGGCACTGTGCTCGGTGCCCAGGACACAACAGTGACAACACAGGGAGGACGCTGTCTGCAGAGATCTGGGGGCAATGATGATACAGCGTGTCAGGTGCCAGGACAGAAGAACAGGCAACTCTTGGGCCAGGAGGGAGGGATGCTCAGCCCAGAAGAAAGTGGCATGTAGGTAGAGGATGGACAGGTGGACGGAAAACTTGCCGGACGAATACTGTGTGTGGTCAGGGGTTGGAGGCACGGTTCCAAGTACAGGGAGTAGCATTCTGCAAGGGCACGGTAAGACACTGAGCGTCGGATTGGGGGTGGGTACGAAGACTAAGCTAGAGAAACAGGCAGAGGAAAACCAGATGGTTCAAGGATAGACATGAAGCCACGTCAAAGTGTTTGGACTCTATTAGCTCTTTGGCTAAAAGGTGGAGCTGCGGTGGTGGCACGGGGTGGAGAGGAAATGGGCCCATTTGAGAGCTATTTAGGAGACAGAATTTCAAGACACGGTGCCTCAAGAAGGGCTGGGGAGAGATAACGAGGATGGACCCCGGGTTCAGATTCAGGCAAGTGAGTGGACAGTGGATTCCTGAGGCAGGAGACTCGGCTTTGAGAGAGAAGTGTATATCATTCACAGTTCTGGACATGTCTCCAGAGGAGAAACCACTTCAAGGGAATAAATTAACAGCTGAAAAGGAATCGCTGTTCTAAGTTTATCAATTTCATGGAAACACTTATAATCATATAAACATTCATATAAATACACAAAAGGAAATCTTGAGAGTGGCCAAAAAAAAAAAAAAATCACCCAAACCTGCATCCTACATATATTCTAAGGGGCAAGTCTGGAGCAGAGGTGCAAACTCCATGACCTTTTATACAACAAAGAAAACCAGATCGTAACCTTGGGTACGTCCTGACAACCGTCAGCCAAAGGACACTTGCGACATGAGACTGAGCCTGGGTTGGGGATCTTTCTAAACCTCTCAGCACAGATGTTGTTACTTCAGGAGAGGAGGGGACCTGAACCTGTCCTCAGGGACTGGACAACTCAGGCACTCCTCACCCTTCAGGAATTATTTTATTTTTAAATTCTCATCCAGTAAATCTGACTTGTTTTCGGTGCACAGTCCCATGAGTTGTGACACATGCCTAGATTCACATAGCCACCCACTGCCAGGACACAGAACTGTTCCATCGCCCCCCAAACCCTCCCCAGCGCCTCTCCGTTATCCTCCCCTCCCCCTACCCCAGCCCCTGGCAACCACTGATCTGTTCTCCGCCACTGTGGTCCTGTCTTTTCGAGAATGTCACAAAAATGTAATGGCACAGTATGTAACATTTTGAGACTGGCTTCTTTCACTAAGCATGATGATTTTGAGATTCATCCAAGCTGCTGCGTGTTCCCATAGTTTGTTCCTTTTAGCCTTCTGGTATTAAACACAAAGCACTGACAGCATTGCAAACATTTATTTGCTTTGCTCCTTTTATCACCTACGTGGATACTTTTCTCTTACACGGATGCCAAAGAAATCATCTTTGTCACAGGGGCCCTGGTAGCAGCAAACCAAATTCATCATATGGGGTACGCAGTAAATCAGTGCCTCTTGTTGAAATAGATTCGAAAACACTACAGCCCTGAAGGTTCCGTTTGGTATAACTCTGCGGGGGGAGTCATGTTTAACTCCTAAAGTAGGGATGCTCCATGTAACCCAATGAAAAAAAGAAAAAGTAACCTATAATTCTTCAAAAGCCTAACTTGGGGGCTTCCCTGGTGGCGCAGTGGTTGGGAGTCCGCCTGCCGAAGCAGGGGACACGGGTTCATGCCCCAGTCCGGGAAGATCCCACGTGCCGTGGAGCGGCTGGGCCCGTGAGCCATGGCCACTGAGCCTGCGCGTCCGGAGCCTGTGCTCTGCAACAGGAGAGGCCACAACAGTGAGAGGCCCGCGTACCGCAAAAAAAAAAAAAAAAAAGCCTAACTTGGGAGATACAGTTAAGCCTCAGCTATTGCTTTTCCTTACCATTCTCTTAAAAATAAGAGAGGAGGGGTGCAGAGCAATCCTGTGCTCAGCTCGCCACAGGCTTTTGAGCTACAAGGCAACTCGGGACGGCCCGCTAACTTTGTGCCATCCTTTGTGCCAGCAAACATCACTGGACTCCGGCATGTATGTGCTCAACACAGCACTGTGAACGCCCTGCCCTCAAGGGGAGGGAGGAGTTCCAGATGATCCCCAAACTGTGGAGCCCACTGTGAGGGCTCCTTCAGCCAGCTTTCTCCCCTCACTGAAGCTTGCTGAGGTTCCATTAAAATCACAGCCCCCCAAGCTTTCATCATCGATGGGGTGGGTCCGGGGGCCCCAAAGCCTGCTGAGCAGCTGGGGAGGCTGATGTGAACAGTGAATCCACATGTAACTGATCAATAGTTGATTGCGTGAGGGTTTAGATCCAGATACAAAGACTATGGGATCAGCTGAAGGAAAACTCCCGGCTGGTCATTCGGCTGGAATGTGGAGTTTTACTGGTGGTTGTTGGAGTTTTACTGCTTTTTTCTCCACACCAAAAAGAAACAACAGTCAACAGTCAGTGCTCATTTAAAGGGCCATGAGCAAGTCAACGCGGTAAGCAACATGGGGGTCTGAGGGAGATCAGAGTCCTCACTTCCCTAAGGTCAGGGGCAGAGAAGACACGCCCACAGTAAAAGCATCAGAGCATGGTGTCACCTGATGAGTGCCGACGTGGGACCGGGCGACAAACGTCACCACGTTCAGGAAAGGGGGGTCCAGGATGGCCAGCCAGCCGTCCCGGCTCTCGGTCAGGCAGGGCACACCTTGAGCCCTCTTACCCCGCCAGAGCGGGTGCACTCTGGGCCTAGGGCAACACAGCACGGAGCCTTCAAGGATGCGTGGACGGAGGGCTTGTAGCCTGTCACGGCGGACCGAAAAGGCCAAGGGCAACGGAAACACCGCCACTGTGCTCAGGGAACACGGGGGCAGCCCAGGCCCATTCCCACGAGACCACCTGTTATTTTCTTAAGTAGAAGGATGCATCAGTTTCTGCCAGAAAGGGTGTGTTTTTCCAAAAAGAGGAAGACAGAGACTGAAATCCAGAGAGGAGGCACGATGAACAGGCTCCTCTGTGGTGATTACAAAGGCCCCAGTCAATTCACGACCGCCAGGCCTCCACAAGGCCAAGATGCTGGAAGCACCGCTCTGACCCGCCCAAGCTCAGCGGGAGGGGCCTTGTGGGCAGGAGAGGTGGCAGCCCCTGAATATGACAGTCACCTGCTGCCACGGGAGCCAGCCCACTCCGCCCAGATCCCAGTCCTAGCAAAAGGCCACTTGGCCACTCTTCCCCACACAGCCTGATGGTCCAGTGGCAAGAAGTGGCCGAGGGTCCATCACTGGCCACCGGGCAACACAGAGGGATGAGACAAGGTCACGTAACCTCAAGCCATTAATCCTTTCTTTCACATTGAAAAATATTTCATGACCAACGAGGATTTACTATATAGCACAGGGAATGACACCCAATCTATTGTAATAACCCATGATGGAATACAATCTGCAAAATGCTGGCTCACGCTGCCGAATACTCCACTCCTGAAACTAACACGATATTGTAAATAACTACACTTCAACTTCAAAAAATTTTCAAATATGTAATCAGCACCTAAAAACGGCAGAAGTCTACAGGACAAGAGTCCTCACATAACCTTGGTAGTTTCGCGAGCGAGTCGGTCAGACGTGATAAGTTACACGAGTCCACACGAGAAGGAAATCACATCCCTAAGGCAGAACGTGGGCAGGCGCCAAATGGACGGTCCAGTGGCTGCCAACACTCTGGGTTTGGAGGCCCGGGGAGGATGCTGCGATGTGGGGACCGCAGCCAAGCTCTGCTGGGCAGGGAGGGAGGGGACGTCCAGGTGAAGGGACAGGGCGGGTGGCCTTACAGGAGGGGATGCCCCTGAGCGCAGTGTAGCAGTGGCAAGGTATCAGCAGACAGACTGGCCCCAACGGACTGGAGAGGAAAACGTGGCTAAGGAGGAAATGAGGGGAAAAAGGCTGAAAGGCTGGTGCTGCCTGATAATGGAGGGCCTGAGGGCGAGACCCCCGGATGTGTGTTTCGGAAATCTTGGCCCAATGGGAGTGAGGGGGAGGGACTAGAGGCTCCACGTGTGGGTGCCCTGGTGGTCCCTGCGGCCAGAACCAGGTTACTAAACCTGCCCAGCAATGATTCCCCTAGTGACCCCCCTACCCGCTCCCAGCTTTCCAAAGGGGGCTGAGGAGCAGGAGAGAAAAAAGGCAGAGGTGAGGGCTTCCCTGGTGGCGCAGTGGTTGAGAGTCCGCCTGCCAACGCAGGGGACACGGGTTCGTGCCCCGGTCCGGGAAGACCCCACATGCCGCGGAGCGGCTGGGCCCGTGAGCCATGGCCACTGAGCCTGCGCGTCCAGAGCCTGTGCTCCGCAACGGGAGAGGCCACAACAGTGAGAGGCCCACGTACCGCAAAAAAAACAAAAACAAAACAAAACAAAAAGGCAGAAGGTGGGCTGTTTCATAAAGCAGAGGAGGGCAGGCCTCCCGAGAGGACCACGCAGAGCCGTCCCATCCTGATCTGCATCCCAAAATGATGTGAGGGCACGAGCCCAGTCAGGGGGAGATCTGAGCCTATTCCCAGAGCCTCATGGGGCAGAGCAAACCAGCCACAGGGAATGACCAGAGACGGCCTGGGTTCAGGGCCGGTGGTGGCTGCCCACACAGCACCTCCTCATCTGAGAAGGATCAGGTCCTCCAGCTCCACCTTCAGTGATGGTGGCAGTCAGAGGATGAATTAAGTTCCACCGAAAGGAAGTCTGAGCCCCCCCACCCCATTCCTTAGGACAGGAAGTGATTCAACAAGTAAATGGGGTAGGGACTTCCCTGGTGTGTCCAGTGGGTAAGACTCCGTGCTCCCAATGCAGGGGGCCCAGGTTCGATCCCTGGTCAGGGAACTAGATCCCACGTGCATTAACTAAGAAGTCCGCATGCTGCAACTACAAAAAAAAAAAAAGATCCCGCATGACACAACTAAGACCCGGTGCAGCCTAAATAAATAAATAAAAATTAAAAAAAAAACAACAAATAAAGGGGTAAAGGGCAGGGGGAAGGGTGTTCAAAGCAAGGGGCTCCGCCACTTAGAGCAAGGTGACCTAGGGCAACTCCTGTGACCCCTCGTGGCCTCTCTTCACTCCCTCATCTGTGAAATGGGACCATACCTCTTCGCAGGGCTGCTGAGAACTAAATGAAGCTAGGCTGGCACAGGACCTGGCCAGGGAAAGGCTAATAAACAGTGACCGTTTTGGGCCTCATGAGGCCCCGGAGCCTCTGCTGCAGCAGGAATGTCGCCAGCACCACGCAAAAGGATTTCCAGTTTGGGTTCCTGCAAGCGACAGGAAGCACCCTTCCCACCAAAGGTCTGCTCATCCCCAACGCTCGGGGAGCCCTGATCCTATACATACGGCACAGAGGGCACGGGTGAAAGCACCATCCCAGGGCTCCCTCTCTCCTGAGCCCAGAGCCCTGGGGGCAGAGCAGACATCCCAGGGGGACCAGCACAGGTGGCCTGGGGGTCCTGACATAGCCCAGCGCCCCGGCGCAGAGGGCCCAGGCTGATGTCGCATCCACTGAGCATCTCACCCGGGATGCTTATCTGTGTGATGGGACCACACATCAGACCACAGGGCCCCCAACCTGCAAGGAATCCTTCTGTCTCTACTTCAAGTCCTGAATCACAGGAGAGACAGCCTAGCGGTGGGCTCCCTCAGGAAGCCAAGTGAGCGCCCTTCCCTCTGTGCCCCTGGCCCTCGTGGAGACTGGCAGAGCCAGCACCCTGAATCCACCCTGAGTCCAGGTGGCCTGGAGCAGAGGCGCTCACTCCTGCCCCACCCACCCCAGGCCCTGCAGACCCAGTGCCAGGACAAAGGAGCAGTTAGTACTGTGGCCAAGGGCACCTGGCCACCATCGGGCAGCTGAGGGACCAGCTTTCCTGAACCCGCCAAATGCCCACCTCGGGCTACATCATGTTCAGAATTCCCTGATTATAAATCCATTTTGTTTACCCCCCTATTTTTTAAAAATCCCATCTAGGAAAAAAATAAAGGAGTCCTCGGGCTTCACTGTGTCAAACAATTCCACCTGCGGGAAGAGGCCACAGCTCTGCAGGCACATAGACGAGAGATAAGTTTAAACCACTGCGAACACTTAAATCAAGGGACAGGGTTTTTTTCTCTAAAGCAACAATATACCATGATGAAAAACATTTGCATTCTCATTAACTCCGAATGCTGAGAACGAGCTAAGGCTTATATATTAACATGCCCCACCCTGCAATTGTTCTGCAAGTGGATCTTAGTAGTAAGTTTTATTCCTGATACGTCACTGAGTTAGGAAAAAAAAAACATTCTTCCGGCATTATCCCCAGGCGCACACACACAGGTGTGCGGTCCTGAGATTAGAAATGCTGCTGCAACCATCAGTCCTGCTCGCCCAGCCCTCTGTCCAGGTGGTGCTGCCTTGTCTGATCTCTGGCGCCCGGAATGACATCTGCAAAACAGAGTCCCCGGAGCCGCCCTCATCCCACTGCCAGCGATACCCTGAGCTCCTGGCAGCTTTGCGGTGGAGCCGGAGCCTCAAACCCGGTGAGGATGAGTAAAACAATCCCCAAGAGAGAGAGTTATACAAAGTGAGGGGCCGCCGAGAAGGCAGGTACCAAATGCAAAAGAGGATGAACTGACGTACCCACTCCTTCGCACGCACCCGCCTGAGATCATTTTAGCCCTGTCCTCCCTTAGGTCCCCCCTCATTCACGCTTTTCTTGAGAACAGTCCACGGGAAGCCACCCCCTGCATGATTACAGTATTACAGTCGCCACACACTGCTCTCCGTCCCACTCACTCCCCGTGGAGATTTGTTCAACACACAAGGCCTCTTGGCAGGAGCCTTCCCGGAGAGCATTGTTTTTTATTATTACTAGTTCCCCGACCAGGGATGGAACCTGTGCCCCCTGCAGCAGAAGCGCGGAGTCTTAACCACCGGACCACCAGGGAAGTCCCCCGGATAGCACCTGACTTGGAGTTCAAGCCCAAGCCCTGGGTCCTTGCCCCAGACGTACCACCTACCACGGGAATAACCTTGGGAAACCCACAAGATCGTTTTCTGCCTGCCTCTTCATCTGGGAAGGTGGAGAAGGCATTTTTCTGGTCCATTTTGAGGATACAGTGGGATACGGCACATGGATGCCCAGCCTTTCATCTGCCGTGTTTCCTGACACAAATTTCAATCAGAGCAGAAAAAGGCCACCTTTATTTCTCCCCACTGCCCCTCTCCCACAGCTCAAGGTGGCATATGTGACAAGAGTGGGGCCCCAGTAGACTTGCTCACATCCACAGGCCCCTCCAGGCCTCTCCTCCTTGCAGCTGAAGCCAACCCACATTCCAGAGCCCTCGGGAGGGTCTGTGGGACCCTCACTCCACCCCAGGGCCGACAGGGCCCTTCCTGTGCCTTTTTACACAATGAAAACATCTGAGGCCTGACTGATGTCGGGCTGGCCCTGGTCTCTCACAGACCTCGAAATTCTGGAGAATTCTTTTCCTCCACCTGCTGCCTCATGTACGCAGAACCGAAATAGCAGAACACGTATCCTCGTGAAGATCAGACCCCAGGGGCAGCCTCGTCCACAAATGACCACGCGACGACTCTTGTTAGAGGGCCTGATTCCCATCGTGGGATGCAGTGGAAAGGAACATGGGATTGAAATCCAGACTCCTGGCTTCAGTTTGTCTGCACGGCTGTAGGCAGGTAAGTGAATCTATCTCCCCATGCTATCCACTGTACCACCGGGCCCTGTGTCATCCGGTGTGGCATTGCCCAGGAAAGCACCCTGCAAATGAGGGGGTGCCGTGCAAACAAGAGGTGCCCTACTGATGCACCCTGTCCTGCTTCAGGACTCCGCACGACATCAAATTTTGAATGGAAATGTTGCTTTCACAGTAAAATTACACAGGTTCTCAAAAAACACCAAGGTGAACTCAAGGGCCTACCGTACCAACCACTGTCATTTCAGTATGGTTCCCCCCAGGCCTTGTCCTTGTCGGCACTACATTTTGTTCTCAATCATTCACAAAACAAATATTTACTGACTACCGCTAAGTTCCAGGCACTGTGGTAGGCGTTGCAGATTCAGCCGTGAACAACCACAAAAGACTGTGTCCTTGTTCTCATGTTCTAAGGGGGAGAGAGACAATAAACAATCAGGTATCCAATATGCCGGTGGAGGTGAGGGCTTTAAAACCCAAAGCGCAGTAAAGGAAGTGCTATTTTATGTCAGGTGATGGGAAGGCCTTCTCCGAGAAGCTGACAGTCGAGTGGAGACCTGAAGGAAGTGAGGGGGTGAGCCATGGGGGTGTGGAGGGGAAGAGCCTGCAGGCACCGGGGTTGGGGGGGGAGCAAACTCAAAGCAGAGGGATCAAGGGGAGATCAAGAGAGATCAGAGCCATGCTGGGTGCTGGGTGGGGAGCAGGGGACACAGCAAGGAGGGCCTTGTAGCACATGGACAAGACTGAATTTTATTCTGAGGGAAGTAAAAAGCCATCGGCAGGTTCCAAGCAGAGGGCTGGCACAGTATGACATACATTTAAGTTTCATTTTCCAATTAATCTTGCTAGTATACACAAATATTAATTTTTGCATATTCACCATGTATCCTATGACTTTGCTAACTTCACTTATTAGTTCTAGTAGCGTTTGCATAGATTACTGAGAATTAGGTCTTCTGCAAACAAAGATAATTTCACTTCTTCCTTTCCATCCAACCTTCTTGCCTTTTATTATAATTTCACTTCTTCCTTTCCATCCAACCTTCTTGCCTTTTATTATAATTTCACTTCTTCCTTTCCATCCAACCTTCTTGCCTTTTATTATAATTTCACTTCTTCCTTTCCATCCAACCTTCTTGCCTTTTATTATAATTTCACTTCTTCCTTTCCATCCAACCTTCTTGCCTTTTATTATAATTTCACTTCTTCCTTTCCATCCAACCTTCTTGCCTTTTATTTCTTCTTGCTGCCCTTTTGCACTGACTGGACTTCCAGGGCTGGGCTGTACAGTGTTGTAAGCAGACTCCCTTGGCTTCTTCCTGATCAAGAGGCAGACATTCCATGCTTCACAGTTTAAAATGACTTTAGCTGTGGGTTTCTGGAAGCTGTCCTTTAAGAGACTGTGGAATTTTCCTTTTATTCTGAGTTTGCTGAGAGTTTTTAATGATAAATAGGCTGTGAGACTTGTCAAAAGCTTTTTTTTCTGCATCTAATAAACAGGTAATATTTCTTTTTTTATTCAGTTCATGTGGTGAATTACACTCATTGAGTTTCACATGGTAAACCAACCTTGGCGTTCCTGGGATAAACTCCATTTGGTCACGAGGTGTTATTCTTTTTAAATACTGCTGTATTCAGTGTGCTAGTATTTTGTTATATTTTGTGTCCCTATGCTCATGAGAAATACTGATCTGTAACTTCTTTTCCTTTTTCTAAATCATGGTTATGCTGGTCTCATAAATTTGGAAAGTGTTTCCTCTTTCCTCTTCCTCGATGAAAGAATTTGTATAAGACTAGTGCTATCTCGTCCTTAAGTGTTTTCTAAAATTCACCACTGTAGCCATCTGGCCTGGAGTTTTCTTTGCGGGCAAGTTTTAAATTACAAATTTTATTCTTTTAAAAACTAAAATTCAGGGCTATTCAGATTGTCACTTTCTTCTTGTGTTAATTTTGATAATTTGGGTCTTCCAAGGAATTTATGTCCATTTCATCTAATTTTTTTCTGAACTTATTGAAATGAAGTAGTTCTTAATACTCCATTATTAACCTCTTAATGTCTGTAAGATGTATAGTAATAGGCCCTCTTTCATTCCTGATATTGGCAATTTGGTTCCCTCTTTTTTTTCTTGAATATTCTTCTTAGGAGTTTGTCAATTTCACTCATCTTTTATAGAACCAACTTTTGTTTTTACTGGTTTTTCTCTATTCCTTGTCTGTATTCTTTCATTTACCCTCCTCTTCTTTTTTGTGATACTTTTTACTGTGACATGTATTAGAAACTCCTCAGTAAAACTGCTATTATTTTTGCTTTAAACCATCGTCTTTTTTTTTAACATCTTTATTGGAGTATAATTGCTTTACATTGTTGTATTAGTTTCTGCTGTATAACAAAGTGAATCAGCTATACGTATACTTATATCCCCATATCCCCTCCCTCTTGCGTCTCCCTCCCACCCTCCCTATCCCACCCCTCTAGGTGGTCACAAGGCACTGAGCTGATCTCCCTGTACTATGCAGCTGCTTCCCACTAGCTATCTGTTTTACATTTGGTAGTGTATATATGTCCATGCCACTCTCTCACTTCGTCCCAGCTTACCCTTCCCCCTCTCCATGTCCTTAAGTCCATTCTCTACATCTGTGTCTTTATTCCTGTCCTGCCCCTAGGTTCTGCAGAACCATTTTTTTCCTTAGATTCCATATGTATGTGTGTTAGCATACGGTATTTGTTTGTTTTTCTCTTTCTGACTTACTTCACTCTATATGACAGACTCTAGGTCCATCCACCTCATTACAAATAACTCAATTTCATTTCTTTCTTTTTTTTTTTTTTTTTTTTTTTGCGGTATGCGGGCCTCTCACTGTTGTGGCCTCTCGCGTTGTGGAGCACAGGCTCCGGACGCGCAGGCTCAGCGGCCATGGCTCACGGGCCCAGCGGCTCTGCGGCATGTGAGGTCTTCCCGGACCGGGGCACGAACCCGTGTCCCCTGCATCAGCAGGCGGACTCTCAACCACTGCGCCACCAGGGAAGCCCAATTTCATTTCTTGTTATGGCTGAGTAACACTCCACTGTATATATGTGCCATATCTTCTTTATCCTTTCATCTGTTGATGGACACTTAGGTTGCTTTCATGTCCTGGCTATTGTAAATTGAGCTTCAGTGAACATTGTGGTACATGACTCTTTTTGAATTATGGTTTGCTCAGGGTATATGCCCAGTAGTGGGATTGCTGGGTCATATGGTAGTTCTATTTTTAGTTTTTTAAGGAACCTCCATACTGTTCTCCATAGTGGCTGTATCAATTTACATTCCCACCAACAGTGCAAGAGGGTTCCCTTTTCTCCACACCCTCTCCAGCATTTATTGTTTGTAGATTTTTTGATGATGGCCATTCTGAAGGGTGTGTGGTGATACCTCATTGTAGTTTTGATTGGCATTTCTCTAATGATTAGTGATGTTGAGCATCCTTTCATGTGTTTGTTGGCAATCTGTATATCTTCTTTGGAGAAATGTCTACTTAGGTCTTCTTTTTGGGTTGGTTGTTTTTTTTTGATATTGAGCTGCATGAGCTGCTTGTAAGTTTTGGGAGATTAATCCTTTGTCTGTTGCTTCATTGGCAAATATTTTCTCCCATTCTGAGGGTTGTCTTTTCGTCTTGTTTATGGTTTCCCTTGCTGTGCAAAAGCTTTGAAGTTTCATTAGGTCCCATTTGTTTATTTTTGTTTTTATTTCCATTTGTCTAGGAGGTGGGTCAAAAAGGATCTTTCTGTGATTTATGTCATAGAGTAAACCATCAATTGTTTTTTAAAGAAATTTTAAACTGGGAAAACAAATTCTTTTATATTTACCACATAGTTCCCATTTCTGGCACTTTTCATTCCTTTATATGCATCTATATTCCATCTGGTGGCATTTCCCTCCAGGCTGAAGACTTTCCTTTAATGACTCCTGCACTGTAAGTCTGCAGGGAACAATTTCTCTCAACTCTTGTCAATCTGAAAATGTCTTTGTTTCACATTTATTTTTGAGAGATAATTTTTTTTTCAGAACTTTAAAGATGGCATTCCACGTCTTCTAGTTTGCATTGCTTTCGGTAAGAAGTCAACTATATCCTTGTTTGTGTCACCCTATATGTAACACAGTTGACCCCTGAACAACGTGGGGGTTCATCTGTGTACAACTTAGAGTCAGCCTTCCATAGCCATGGCTCCTCTGTATCCACGGATTCATCCAGCCACGGGCCATGTACATAGTATTTACTATTTAAAAATATCAGTGTATAAATGGACCCACACAGTTAAAGCTCACATTGTTTAAGGGTCAACTGTGTATCTCTTTTCTTCCGGCTGCTTTTCATCTTTTGTTTTCAGCAATCTAATTCCGGTGAGCCTAGGTGTGGTTTTCTCTGGGTTTACCCTGCTTGGGTTACTTGAACTTCTAAAATCTGTATGTTGAGATTTTTTGGATCAAATTTGAGGAAATTTCCTCAAATGTTTTTCTGGCCCAATCTTTCTCCTTCTAGAACTCCAATTACACAGACGTTAGACTACTTGATATTATCTCAGATATTATCTGAGGCTCTGTTCTTTTTTTTTTTTTTTTACTCTGCGCTGCAGCTTGAATGGTTTCTCTTGACCTTCTATTGACCTTCACGTTCATTGATACTTTCTTCTATAGTGCCCAAACTGCCGTTGAATCATCTAGTGAATTTTTCATTTCAGATACTGTATTTTTCAGATGTAGAATTTCTGTTTGGCTGTTTCTTAAATTTCCACTTCTCTACTGAAATTCCCATCTGCTTGCTCATTATGTTTCTATGGGGGTGTATCTAATGACCTTTTTCTCTTTGTTACTGGTCACACTGTTTATGTGTCTAGTGATGTTTTCATTGTATGCTGGACATTGTAGATAACACTTTGTTTTAAATAGTGTTGAGTTTGATTCTGGCAGACAGTGAGTTGACTGGCATATCATCCTGATCCTAATGAGGCTTGTTTTTAGGTCTTGTTATTGTGGGTTTAGCGTGGTCCTTACTCCAGATGAAAGAAACCCTATTCCTAAGGTGTGGCCTCAGGTGTTCAGTAAGAGCTCCTCACTCTGGCAGGTTAGAGCTCTATGTCTCCCAGCGCTGTGTGACCTCCAGAATCTCTGTTTAGCTCACTGCTTGCTCCTTAGTAGTTGTTCTTTTCTGAGCCTCAAGGAGCCTTGTCCTGTGTAAACACAACTTAGTATTACGCAAGACTAGGCAACCACTTTGAAGATTTCAGAAACTTTGTCTCCAGTACACTATGCCCCACAAATTCCAGATGTCTCAGCACCCCCAAATTCTGACCTCTGTTTCCTCTGCCCATCTCTCTGTTGGTGTCTGCTCCCCTGTGTCTTGGTTTTTTTGTTTTGTTTTGTTTTTTTGCGGTACGCGGGCCTCTCACTGCTGTGGCCTCTCCCATTATGGAGCACAGGCTCCGGACATGCAGGCTCAGCGGCCATGACTCACGGGCCCAGCCGCTCTGCGGCACGTGGGATCTTCCCGGACCGGGGCACGAACCCGTGTCCCCTGCATCGGCAGGCAGACTCTCAACCACTGTGCCACCAGGGAAGCCCTGTGTGTTGGTTTTGAAGGCACTCCCCCACGGAAAGCCAGGATGGATGTGGAACTTGCCTCACACGCTTCCATTTGGATCACAGACCACTGAACATTGTTCCAATCCTGAAAACAGTTGCTTCATATATTTTGCCCTGTATCAAAATTGTTGGAAAAAGAGGAAATCCAGCAATTACTATCCCACTGTGGCTGGGGTTGGAAGTCTGATTATATTCTGACTCTGGCTGCTGTATGGAAGAAACTGCAAAATGAACTACCTACCCTAAGACCACATAAGAAAAGATTGATGATGGAGCTTTTCTTGGAGCAGAAAATGCTAATGCTTTGACACCTGTTAAACACCTGTGCAAATCCGGCAAGGCATCACAAGTAAAATGTACTTTCAGATAAACCCATGGGAACGTGAGGCCGGTTCTCATCTCTGACACCAAGTAGAGACCTGCAGTTTGGAAGGCTGGAATAAAAGGACCTCCTTCCATAGTTCTTCTGGTTGAGCTCAGCCACAGCCAGAGCAGGAGCTGGCAGTGCTCCTTTCCCATTCGAGGCTGTAACCAGTGGACTGACGGGCCATGTCATCTGGGAAACCAGCCACAAGGGCAGAGGAACCCAAGTGTGTGACCTGGGGAGCTCTGAGGTCACCCTCAAGCATTGGGTCTCCTTTAGACAATTCCAAATCTTCAGCTGTGGGGCAGCAAACGGGTCACACGCTGTTACTCTCGCAAAGGCAGGACCAAGTCAACCCTCCAACAACAGTTATTTTCTTAGCAAATGCCTGCCCCTCGCTACAAATGGGGATCTGGATCAGGGGAAGCACCCAGCTATACGACGCCACGGTTTCTCCCATCCGCAGCCTGTGGACGGCTTGTCACGCTAACAGCTTGTCAGGGAACAGGAAGATGTTATCAGCCCAAAGAAAAACCCGAACTCAAACTCACCCTATCGCTGTGAATGTCTACCGGGCAGACAAATACGTGTAAGAGCCTCCCCCTCCCTTCCCTGGGACAAGCTGCCATTTGCCCCGGACAACAGACCGAGGCTTGGGTGTCAAACAGCTCACAGATCCAAGGACCTTCCCTCCCTCCCCTCCACAGCCCGGCACCGCTTCAGGAGAGCCGCAACGTCCAGAATCCACTTGAGAAGCGGCCTGAACCTCACAATTTCCATTGCAAGTCCATGTGTGCGGAAGTGAATGGCATTTACACCTCACCTGTCTTCTCTCAGCCTGGACTGAGTCTCTATTTGCAGAACCAGCCAGAAGAATCCTAAAGGTTCGGAGGTCTACACAGAGGAAGCTCACTGCCCAAAACTTCCCTAACCCTATCTTTAAAAGTATGCAGATGCTAACAGCAGGGGCTGTACAAAGATGTCCTGATTTTAAGCCTCACACAGGGAATCAGCGTTTCAGAAACTCTGCTCCCTCAGAGACCCCGTGAGAACTCTCCGGCAAAGTTTCATAAGAGATTGGCGGAGGGCTGTCAGGCAATTTCTGTGTGAGGTTTCTGCGCACGCCACGAAATTCATATTTTCCAGAGCCCTAGACGGCAGTAGCAAATTCTTACATTTCCTGTACGATGTTCACATTAGGTTCCCTGGGCTTCTCAAGGGGGGCTTTCTTGTTCACGAGGTTCTTTTCTTTATTTGGTTCAATTGTCTGCTGATTTACATGTAGCAGCTGTGTGATGTAAGAGCTACCGCTCATAAGAAGAGGTGGGCAGGTATGGAAGAATTCCTATTAAATGACTGAGAAAGCAGTCATGATTCTTAGATACAGGATCCCAGAGGAGGTTCAGAATGTTTCCATGCAATTTGGACCCAGGCAACTGTCATCAAACCACTGTTCAGGAAACCTGCGGATGCAAAGGAAATGAGCTGTCAGGCTGCGTGACACGAGCAAACAGCAGCCGTGCACGAGGAAGCCGCCTCCCTCCCGCATATTCCTGCTCTGACCTGCAAAGGCCCACTGCAATCTGATGCCAGGCTGAGCCGGTTTCCCCTGGGGGAGCATGGACCTGGCACCAAACGCTCCACCTGCTAGGGCGCCCCCAGCCACCTGGCCAGCTGCTCGTTTCCCTGCTTCCCTTTTGGTCAGAGGAAACCTGTTCCCGAGCCACCTGCAAACCCACAGAGCCTGTCCCCAGGTCCAAAGCCCATCAGCGGGCATGATGAAGGGGCAGCGATATGGCTGAGGGACGACGACAGTAAAATGAACGGGTATCAGGGCTCTGGCGGCTTTCAAAAGGGGTAACTGAATCCTGAAGGAGGAAATGCCTGCATTCCGTGCAGGTTCTCAACCCTTCGGGCTTAATAAAACACCCTTCAGCAATAAGCCCGTCTTGTCATCGTGTCCTTTCTCCCCAGCATCACACGGGGGGCAGGGGGGAATGCTGTTCCCTCCCCACCAGCCTGGCACCACCTCCCACCGCGGCTCCAGCCCCTCCTGCAGCCGCTCCACCTGCTGGAGCAGATTTCAGAGACCTCTTGCCAACAGGCTGTGGGTCAGGACCACCCTCAGGCAGGACACACCGCACACCTTTTGCGAACAGTGCAGGGCAGCATTTTCTCTGAGGATGCATTCTGAGTAGTTCTTTGTTTCCCAAACCACTGCTCCGAGGACGCCCCAGAACCAGAGTCAGCTCTGGCTCACATGACAACCGTTCTCCCCAAACAAGGAGCAGCCTGGAAGCCACACGGGTCAGGGTTAAGGTGTGCTTCCCTGCCACACCCACCCACCGCCAGAGTGTGGGCTTAGAGGCCATCAGGCCTGGGCCCGTTTACAGGGGGACCCCAGCAAGGGTCTGTCCCCAGCGCACACGTTTGATTTTCTGCAAAGTGCAGCTGATAACTGCGCCTACGCTCGGGATCAACAGGAAGATTAAATCAGGTGAGACAGGTCAACTGCTCGGCTCAAGGGTGCATGCAATTACCTCTCAGACAAAAGGGCTGTTCAGGACTCAGGTTCCAGTGAGCTTGCTGGACACAAAGAATCAGAAAAATCTAAGAAACCGTTTATTTTTCAAGAAAGGTTGAGAAGTTGTCTTCAACCCCATATGGCTGCCAGGAAGTGGAGGATACAGCAGTGTACGTCTAACCCCTCGGGCCTGAGGCAGGCTGGGCTCACAGTAGCTGTGGTCGCACAGAACAGCTATGGGACGAACATCACACCGGTGTTGCTGGCCAGGCATTATAAACCTTGATTGGGATTAAAAAAAAAAAATCTTCCCCAAATGATTTTTCCGACGTTTAGCCTACTGCAAACTACTTCGCTCTTCTCGGCTACCTGTTCTGGAAAATACAGAAGTTGTCCAAACTCTGGAACTATTCGTGCTCCAAGATCTCCCAGGTCGGGGCTTGCCGAGGGGGGTCTTTACACCCAGAGCTCTGGGTGGGGCCGGGGCGGAGTGGGGGTGGGGGCTTGTCCCAAGGCCAGGCACCTGGGCCGGGTGCCTATCTGAGAGGCGGGAGACCCACAGTGCCTGTGCTTCTGCTTCCTACACAGGCACGTCCCTAATGCTCCGTGGTACCTTGTCCCTCAAAGGGGCATATTAATTCTGGCCCTGCCCACCTCCCAGTTAATGGTGGGCCCAATTAAGACTGCTGGGTGCAAGCTGTGCCTTGAAAAAAAAAAACAGACGGTTCTATAGATGGGGAGGTTTCTCCAGACTATGAGACACTTTGCACAGATGCCCCCGGCAGCCCCAGGTGCCGGCCCACAGCACTGACTGAGGGTCCTGGGCCTCCGTGGGCAGAGCACGAGGTCAGGCACTGATGGACGAAGCTGACAGGATGCAGTCCCTGCTCTCAGACTCCCACAGATGACCATCTGCCCCCTTAGTGTGCGAGATCCAGGTGTGTTCAACGTCATGAGGATGCCCAGATCGATGCCAGGGCCAGAAGGGGAGGCACCTGTGCCCGGGAAAGGGACAAGGGAGACCACAGCATTTTGCAATTGATTGAAATAGCCATGCTAACTGCTCATTCCTTCGAACAAAAAGGCAGTCTGCAAAGAGTAAAAGAACAACAAACGGAGGAGGGGGCCGTGCTGTCGGGCGGTGGGCGGGGTGGGTACCACGTGGCCCAGGTATGCTGCAGGCAGGTAAAGGCTCTGGGCTGGAGGTCAACAGCGAGCATGGTGATGCCCGCTCCTGTCTGCCACCCGCTCCTCAGGGGCGACCTGGCCGTGCCCGCCCGGCCCCCTCGCTGTCTCAGGCGCTGGGCTCACACCAGCTGTGCTTGCACAGATCTGCTGCTCCGACCCACTGCTCGTCTGCAACGGGGCGTGTGCCAGGCATAGACAGGCTTGTCCCCGCTCCAGGCCCGTGATGGCTCCTGAGAGCGATGCCCCCGCCCCCCAGCGGCGGCTGGGGGCCGCCTGCCTCCCGCCCCCGACTGGCACGGCCGCCCCCTCCCCTCGGCAGCCCTGCTGAAGCAACTGAGCTAATTCTGGGCTCCCTGCCACCCGCACAAGCCCACGCGCACATGTTCTGACTCATTTCTGAGGCGCCTAGAAGCAGGGGCCAGGAGACAGGCCACAAGGCGCCCACGAGCACCCCATCAGCTCAGGGCCAGGGGTCCTCGGCCTGGCGGGGAGGCCTCTCATCACTTCCACAAATCACACTGGTGGGGACGAGCCCCGATATTGAACTCCACGGATGGATGTCTTGATACGTCCAGCCATATGCTCGTGGTACACAACAATGGAGTTAAAATCTGGAGTTAAAAATTAAACCTGTCTTACTGTTTACCATCGAGACCCGTTTGGCGTGTGGAAAATTCTCACCCTATTGCTAACGTTCTCAAACCTTAAAGACGAGAGATCAGAAAAGAAGGGAGAATTTACATCTAAAAGCTCAGTTCAGCCTAATTCCAAAACCATCTCCTGAACACGTATTTTGCGTTCTTCTTCCACGTCCCCAGAACCTCAGGCTGAGTCTCCACCGTCAAGAAATCTCAGAGCTGGCTGTTTCTGCCCTACCTGTAGCGGGGGTACCATACAGCGCGAGAGGGGAAGCAACACAGAACAGTTACTTCTGCGCAGGAGGCGAGGGAGGGGGAAGAGTGACCTGTGGGCAGCCCACGGGCAGTGAGGACACAGGCCTGCAGCCTCTGGGGAGGTTTGGGGAACAGGGAGTTTCAAGGCTGGAAGCTGTGGGCAGTGAGGGGAGGGGCAGGTATCAGACATGCTTAGATGCAAGGAATGCTGGTCAGATGTGGGGGGCCCCTTAGTAACTAAGGACCACACCTCCCATCAGAGGGCAGGTCTGGGCATCCAGGAGTCACGGAGAGCACGCTCGCAGCAGCAAAAAAACAAACATCGTATAGTAACGCCATGTATGTGGAAGCCAGAGAAATGGTACAGGTGAACCTAGTTCCAGGGCAGGAATAGAGACTTAGGCATAGAGAATGGAAGTGTGGACACAGCGGGGGGAAGGGGAGGGTGGGATGCATTGGGAGATTAGATTTGACATGAATACACTACCATGTGTAAAATAGCTAGCTAGTGGGAACCTGCTGTATAGCACAGGGAGCTCGGCTCCGTGCTCTGTGATGACCTAGATGCGTGGGATGGGGGGGCGGGGTGGGAGGGAGGTCCAAGAGAGAGGGGATATATATATATATATATATACACATAGAGCTGATTCACTTCATTGTACAGCAGAAACACAACATTGTAAAGCAATTATACGCCAATAAAATAAATAAATAAAAATAAAATGAAATCTGACTCTTAGAAAAGAAAAGAAAAAAAGAAGGACCTTAACCAATGTATGTGGTCAGGCAAGTTACTTACACACCCTGAGCCTCTCGATAATCAGAGTAAACATAACAAACCCTACTGCAGAGCTGTTTTCAGGATTAAATACGCTATGGGAGGAGGCAAGAACCAACAGGGGGGCCCTGCAGTCCTGGAATTCTTCCAACGGATCTTCCACTTGGGAAGTCATTCTCCTCCTCCGCCTCCTCCGGCACCGCACAGCAACCCAGCCAGTGCCAACAGCAGCCCGGACATTTACTCAAGGCGGCCTCGGAACCTCCACCTCAGGCAGGAAGCGTCAGAGAGCCAGGTTTCCAGCGGGACGGCGCCCCTCTCCGTGCTGGGCATCACACCCACGCGCACGTGGACGCCACCAGTGAAAACGCGCAGAAAAGGCGCACACAGGGAGGGGGGGGGTCCCAAGAAACCAGCAGGGTCCTGCCCACCCCTGATGCTAAGGACGGGCAGCCCCACCGGCACACACCCCCACCCCCGGCCTGTCCCCAGGCGCTTCACGGACTCCAGCCCTGACGCAGCTCCTCCGCCACCGCTGCGGGACCACAGCAACCGAAAAGGTCCGGGGCTGAACCCGCAGGCGCTTCCAGAAAACGGGGGGGGGGGCTGCTCCGGGCTCACCCCTCCCACGTCGGGTTACAGAGGCTGGGTGCCGTCTCCACCCCGCGGTAGCTCTCCGATTACACGGGCCGGACGTGGTCCAGGCAGACCTGCTGTTGGTTACCGTCCGCTTCCAAGGAGATTTTTTTAAAAACAGGAGTCGCGGGGTGGAGGTGGAGCCCTGTCTTGACCCCTCCTCCGCCTCCCGCTTCCCGGGGATCGGGTTCCGGAGCTCACCAGTTCAGGGCCCTGGAACCACAGGCCCCTCATCAACTCTGCTCAAACTGGAGGGTCCGCGGGGGAGGCGGGCTGCCCTGGGTGCACGCGCCCGGCAGTCAGCACTCCTGCGGGGGGTGGGGAGGACGCGGCCACTTGCCCTTCCTCCTGGTTCCGTTCTTGACAGTCTCGTCCCTGGAATTTAGACCCCTGAGAGAGAAGGCAGGCTGAATCTTCGCCCAAGGCTGCTCCCAGGGCTGGTCCCCAGCCCCTCGCGCAGTGTCCGGCAGTCATCAGGTTTATTGAATTTGTTGCAATACTGCTTCTGTTTTACATGTTGGTTTTTTGGCTGCAAGGCATGTGGGATCTTAGCTCCTCAACCAGGATCAAACCCACACCCCCTGCATTGGAAGGCGAAGTCTTAACCATTGGACCGCCAGGGAAGTCCCAGAGGTCAAGCTCTTTCGACACAGTTCTCTCCAACGACACAGTTCTCTCCAACTCTATGACCGAGAGGAAGCACACGGGCAAATCTTCCGAATGGCTGCTAACCAGCTCTCGGTCTCCCCGGAACCCAAATCAAAACTGACCGGACACAGTGCAAGTGTTCAAAGGCGCGGCCGAGCCTTTTGTTTGGTGAATGACAGCAGGTGTCCCTTCCGGGCTCACCCAGGGCACTGGCCTGGACAACCGCCCCAAACTTCCAGAGAGGGCCGGACGGCAGGAGCCCAAACTCCCACGACATCATCCAATGTTAGGATACACCTAGAAACATGGGGATTCTAATTATAACAGTAATTCATTGGATTGTGAGAACACCGTGCTGTATCCACACGATGGGATCCTACTCGGCAATAACGAAGAATAACCACCGATGCAACTACGTGGATGAGTCACAAATAATTACAGGCTGAAAGAGGCCAGACGAGAGAGGATCTACTGCATGATTCCTTTTATATAAAATTCTTGGGAATGTAAATTGAGTAACAGGGACAGAGAGTGGACCAGTGAGAAGGGAGGGGGATGGAGGGAAGAGATTAGAAAGGGCATGAGGCATTTCTGGGGGTGATGGACATGTTCACTGTCTCGACTGTGGTACTGGTTTCACGGATACATAAATATGTCCAAACGTATCAAACTGTGCACTTTAAATGTGTTCAGAAGATTATACGTCACTTACATCTCAATAAAGCTGTTTTAAAAAAGTCATCCATGCTGATTATAAGAAAAAATACAGAAAAATATTAAATCTCCCATAATTTTATCAGAGCTGACCCCAAACAATGTTTTCTTTCAATCTTCTCCCTATACACACACACAAATAACATATAAACTTGTTTTGGTTTTGTTTTTGTTTTTGTTGGTTGGGGGGACGCGGGCCTCTCACTGTTGTGGCCTCTCCTGTTGCGGAGCACAGGCTCCAGACGCGCAGGCTCAGTGGCCATGGCTCACGGGCCCAGCCGTTCCGTGGCATGTGGGATCTTCCCGGACCGGGGCACGAACCCATGTCCCCTGCATCGGCAGGCGGACTCTCAACCACTGCGCCACCAGGGAAGCCCTAAACTTGTTTCTATATAGACTACAATCCCTCTTTTAAAAGTTTTTACATTCTGATTTTTAAAACACTGTATATACTGAGTTTTTGTTTAGTTTTGAACTCCACCCTTCAGGCACACTGAGAACAGGAGCGGGGGACAAGCAGCTCGGGGGCGGGGGGAGGGTGTGCAACCAGAAGGGGGTTCAGTCCCGGAAGCAAAGCCTCTGGAGGGGCCAGGTGGACCCCAGACCCCAGGGCAGAAAGCCGGTCCACTACTCTGAGAGCCTGCCCAGTGTCAGCACCCCTTCCTTTGGTTCAAACTTTCCTGTTCTCCAAATCGCGCCTAAATGACAGTGCCTTGCACCCAGTATCTGCTCTGAAAAAAGTGAAGACCGGCCTAGTCTCCCAACACATCTCCCATCTTCACTTTGGCCCCACGGGTCCCCGGCTCCCCCTCCAGCCCCGGCCCACCATCCCTCCCGCCTACTTCATTTAGCCCTAGATCACGAAGTGCCCTTGTGACTAAGCATCCCTCGGAAATGTTCCTAAGGGTTCAACCACACTTGGCGTATGAATGACTCACTCCCTATTATTGGGTGTTTAAATTGCTTCCAAGTTCTCATCTTTGTAACTTACGTTGTGATGAACATCCTTGCATAGAAATCTTTTGACTGCAGATTTAATTGTGTCCTTGGGAAAATTTCCTAGAAGTGGAATCCCCAGGATGAAGGGGTGAATTCTTTTAAGGGTTTTGGGACATACTGCCAAACTGCTTGACAGAAAGCTTGTATCTTCCACACGGCTCCACTTGCACCAAGTACCATCATTCACGAAAACAAACACAAACGATACACACCCCAAATTTTGCTAATTTGATGGCAAAAAATAGTATCTAATTTTAATACGCACCTATTACTTTACGACCGACTTTCTCAGATTTACTGCCATTTATTTCTCCATATGTGAATGAACTCACATCGTTCAGCCACTTTCCTATTGGCAAGTTCATTCACAAAAAGAGTTCTTCATGTCAGTTATCAGAGTTGTTTATGTAAGAGTATTTTTCTATACGTGTTGCAGGAGTTTTTCTTTCTCAGTTTATCAACTGACTTTTTATTTTGTTTTGGGGTTTTTTCCTTTTAGCACACTAAAGTTTTGATTCCCCCTGGTGAGACACAACAATTCTGACCTTGTGGCTTCTGCCTCTGGTATCACATGTAGAAAGATGTTTCTCATCCCATAATTTCTTAAGTTCTCAACTGAAGTAAATTTAATGACTTCATTTTTACATTTAAAATTGCAATCCACATGGAATACATTTTGGGGTTTGACATGAGTGAGAAACCTGATGGTTTTCCTAGTGGTTAAATATTAACTAAATCTATTAACTCTTATTTCCCAGACTTTCTAGTCTGCTCCATGGATATGCTTTCAATTACCAGCCCCAAATCAAAATGTTTAAAGTATTATAAATTTATAATATGTTTTAATATCTGATAGCTTATCCACCAAGATTCTAGCTGGGAGTTGCATTAAATCCATCTTCATGCAGGTTCTATACATCTCCCATTAGCACCCTTCCCAGGAATTCCATCTTTGATTCTGTCATTGGTGGAACAGCTTCCCCATCACATTTCCTGACTATCTTAGGGGCAGACAGGCGAATTGTGAACACTTCCGCATGTAGGCGCTGTCTCTGCAATGTCCCCCAGCCAAGCACAGCTGGTTCCAAAGCCTTCACTGAGTGGTCGCCCCTGCAGGCCCCCAGGGCTGTGACCACTAAGGGGCGCTCGCGCTTTCCTCCTCGGTTTCGCTGCAGCCTCCTCGTTTAAACCCTTCCGCCCTCGACAGCCCTCTACACAGCCCATGCCCTGTCCCATCAGATACAGCCTGTCCCACACACACACACCAGACCCTTCTCCCAACTGGAGGTGTCGCTCCCTGTAGAAACGACCTTCACTCCTCTAGATCCATCCACTGCTATGTCTACCGCACCTCAAAAGAACACTGTAGTGCGTATTTGAAAGGTGTTAAGAGAGTAGATCTTAAAAGTTCTCATTACAAAAAACTGTGTAAATATGTATGGTAGCGGATGTTAACCAGAGTTATTGTGATCATTTTGCATTATATACAAATATTGAATCATTATGTTGTACACTTGAAACTAATGTCAATTATAGCTCAATTAAAAAATAAAATAAAATAGCAAAAATAAGTAAAATAAAATGTTAGGAATTTTTTTTAAATCCCCACTGGGTTTGCACCTTGTGGAGGAGGCCTTACTTAACCAGTTTACTTTCTGATAAGCTATTCACACGTCTGTGCCCTGTCAGGTAATGCTGGGAAGGCCCGGCCCACAGTCAGCTGTCCTGCCCCAATCCCAGTGCCATGCACTCGGCTGCAGCAAGTGTGTGCTGATAAACTGGGCGAAGGAAGCTGGAACTGTGCACCTTGGGTATGGAGAAGCCAAAAGGAAGAATGATTCCAGGAAGATTGGGAGGCCCGAGGGGCTGAGGACAAAGGAGCGTTTGTGCCTCTTCAGAGCAGATGGGGTGCAGGCCAGCCCAGCCCTGCACACCTGGAATCTTCCCCAACAACTGTTTGGGCTCCTCCCTCCTGCAGGAAGGTGGGAGCCCGGGTCTTGGAAATCAGATCTGCCCAACCGTGGCCCAGACACGCTCAGGTGAAGGCCAAGGCCCTCAACCCTGGCCACGCAGCAGACTCACCTGCAAAAGCTTGTTAAACACAAAGTACGGTCCCACCCAGACCTCCTGAGTCAGCAGGGTAGGTGAGGCGACGGCAGCCTCAAGCAGGCTGATATCAGGCCAAGGTACAGCCCAGGCAATCCCCCTCCGCCTCCTTGGCCTCCCTTGAATGACAAGGTGGACCAACAAAGGAGAAGAAAATAACGCTTGACAATGCCTGGAGGCCACGTCTTACAATTGCACTGGTATAAAGATGAATATATTATTGTATACTAAAACATTTTCTTGAACCTAAAGTTCATGTTTTCCTTCTGATTTTAGAAGAAATTAAGACATTTCCGTGGGCCCCTAAAGCTATTACGGACGCTCAGCACTGCGCGTCCTGTGTCCACGGGGCCGGTGGGCCCTGCCCCACCGTGAGCCCCACAGGGTTCCCTGGACGCTCCCCACGGAAACTGGCGCAAGCTCGGCCAGTGCCTCTAGGACCCAGGACCCAGGCACCCCACCCCAGAGGATCTGCTGCCCTCACCCATCACATTCATTGCACTTACGCTTATATTTCAGTGCTGTTCAGACTGTGGGCTCCATGGACCTTGATAATGTGTACTGAAGGCACACTGAAAAGAACAAATAGCAGGGAACTTTTACCGGTGGGACTACTGGATGAAACGATAGGTTTGTTTGAGGACTTCTGCCTGATTTTCTTGGCTCTGTATTTCGTATTCGGACTAGCTTGACATGCAGCTCTCTCTCGCAGGTGAGTAAGAGGCCACGGTGGCCTGTGAGACCAGGCTGCTGAGGGAACAACGTGCCTGCTAGAGTCCTGGATCCTTCTGTTAGGGTCCAGGTATAAAAGTGGAGTCCTGGTGCCTCATGGTCCCTAAGTGGTTAAGACATCCTGTGTACTTCTAATGCTAAAGCTCTACTGGGCTGTGACACTTCAGACCCTTTGGAAGTTAGTGCAGTGGCTGATGCTTGGGGATTGCTTTTTAAAAATAAATCCTGGGGATCCCTGGCAGTCCAGTGGTTAGGACTTGGCGCTTTCACTGCCAGGGTCCGGGTTCGATCCCTTGTCAGGGAACTAAGATGCCATAAGCCAGCGGTCTCCAACCTTTTTGGCACCAGGGACTGGTTTCGTGGAAAACAATTTTTCCACGGATGGGGGGTGGGGGAGGATGGTTCAGGTGGTAATGCAAGAGACGGGGAGCGATGGGGAGCGATGGGGAGCGGCAGATGATGTTTCACTCGCTCGCCGGCCACTCACCTCCTGCTGTGCGGCCCGGTTCCCAACAGGCCTCAGACTGGTACCGGGGGTTGGGGACCCCTCCCATAAGCCACGTGGCATGACCAATAAATAAATAAATTAATTAATTAATTCTGAAATCCTGAAATAGAGAAAATTAAGCAGTAATTAATACTTGGAATTTTGGTATTATTCAGCCTATTACATCTCTTAAATTTGTCTTCATGTTTGGTTACCTCTTTTAGACCATTTTTTCTGATTTCATATGTTTTCTTTTAATTAAGGTATGTTTGTCCTAAAAAGAGAACATTTGGGAGTAGAAAACTACACTTTGTCTCATAGCTGGAGTGAAGCTTCATCTACTGCAGAAGCACCCCCTGGTGGAACCTACTGAAATTGCAAGCAAAGTACCCAGGAGGAAAAAGCAAACTGCAAAAGGGCATATCCACTTTTTTGAAAGGCTACAAATATGAAATCTCCAAACACAGATCCTTAGTTCTTTACCTGTGAATCCCTGATAAAGAAGCATTATATAGAAATGGTATCAATATTATGTCACATACATATGCAGGTTATTATTTTTATTTTACTTTTTTTATACATCTTTATTAGAGTATAATTGCTTTACAATGGTGTGTTAGTTTCTGCTTTATAACAAAGTGAATCAGCTGTACATATACATATATCCCCACATCTCCTCCCTCTTGCGTCTCCCTCCCACCCTCCCTATCCCACCCCTCTAGGTGGTCACAAAGCACCGAGCGGATCTCCCTGTGTAGGTTATTATTTTTAAATAAGTGTAGATGTGATTAATAAAATATGTCATCTAGACGAGCCTCAAAATTCATACTGTCTTTTTGTTTATATACTGATATATTAAAAATATAACTGCTGTCATGTGGAAGGTTTCCCTAACTGTCCAATGTTACAAAGGGACACTCCTACTCAGAAAGACCAGGAACTCTGGCTTTAGGGGAGAACTGACAGCCTTTAAGAAACCAAACACCATGGCAGACCATCCTGGATGTTGTGCTTTGAATTCAGATGGGAATTCCACTTTGATTGACAGTGAAGAGCTTAAACTGCAACTTCACACAAAAGACTACACATCCATGAGAAGAGCAAAGAACTGTTATAATGTCATGTTGATATTACAGCAGAAGTGCTTATTTGGGAATTGGGGAGAAACAAGAACAGAGGATGTTTGGGAAGTATCTGCTCCCTCGGCTAATCCTGCCGGCACATGGTGAACCGTTCACTTGGGATTGCCCCGTGGAGCCCGAGAGACTCAGGATGCAGCCACCTTGGTGTGCCAGCCAACCACTGACCTGGTGACAAGGCAGGATCCCTGCACCCGTCGCTCTGGACCCCCTCCCCCACCCCCAGGGGCTTCAGGTGACCGCCTCCCTCTCTGCCCACCTAGGTGTCCCCGGATGGGGACAGGCACACACGCCACTTTCACCTCCTGAGCTTTTGTTTCCTCACCTCCAAACAGGGATAATTGTTTGTACTCTTTAAGGTTGCTGCCAGAACCAGTGGGATCATGTATTCCTTAAGCACCCAACAGTGCCTCGAACACAGCCCATGTTCAGCCCACTGGGGCTCCAACCCGTCCCCCTCACTCGACACTACACTTTTTATTCTCTCAGATGGCACATTACAGGCAACAGTACCCCAGTTGGTCCACACAATGACCCTCAGAGGTAGGGGCTCGTCCCATCCCATTTTCCAAATGGGAAACAGAGGCGCTGAGAGGCCACGTGGCTGGAGAATGCGAGAGTCAGGCTCTGCACCCAGAGCTCCCAGTCACGAGGCCTTGTTCAATTTTAACTAGGAATGTTCTAACATTAAAAAAGAGAGAGAGGTAAGTAAGGCTTAATTATAATAACACGTCCTTTTTAACTCACTCTTGTCCACTGGCTACAGCATACCTGCCACTTCCACACAAGTGGAACACACTTCCAACAACCCTGGAGGAAAGTGAGCCCGAGGCCCACTGGGTCAGCCCAGCCCCCAGCCCGTGCCCTCAGCTGTCTCCCCACCTGCCACCTCCCCTCCTCTGCTTTCCTGCAGAAGCTGCTGCAGGCGGCGGATGCAGGAGGGAAGCAGGAGGGTCCCCAGAGACTCCCGCCCCGCGTGGGTGTCATGGAAGCAGCTCTGGGGGGAAGTGGCCTGGAACAAGGAGCCTCTCCCGTGCCCCAGGCCTCGTGCACACCCTGGGGAGTAACTTGCCAAGTTCACGCCCACTAAGAGAAACCTTGGGCCAGTTATAAGGACACTCCCAGGCCATTTCCACATTAACAGTTCAAGAGGTTAAAAACAGGCGACAAGGAAAGGACACTGGGTGCAATTCCCTGCTCCACCGTGGACTGGCTGTCTAGGTAAGTCTCATAACCGCTCTGTGCCTCAGTCTGCTCCTCCAGAAAATGGGAATAAAAATGGGGGTGGGAGTAAAGCAGTCCTGGCAGCACCTGGCGTGTTACTTAAGGAACAGACAGTCTATTTTCAAGGGGAAATCATCTCCTGAGAGATGAGGGGGTGGAGGTGGGTCCACAGCTCTGTTGCTCACTAGCTGAGGGGCCCTGGCCAAGTTACTTGGCTTCTCTGGGCCTCAGTCTCCTTATCTGTAAAATGCACAGGGTGATGGTAAGGACAAAATGAGATGCTGAAGATGAAAGACCCAAAATGATGCGTGGCCTCAACATCACCTGCTCTCTGCGCTGGAAAGAGACTCATCTAATCTGGAAAGGGACTCATCTAATCGCACACATACTCACAGCTTAGCAACTATTTGAAAGCACAAGATTCGGGGAGGGGGAGGCTATGCAAGAGGCAGCCTGGATTATCCAATGTATCTATGCCACATGCACAAAATTCAGAATCTCATTGTACGTGCTTAGAAAAATGGAAAGAAACACCTGTTGCTGGTAAAATAATTATTTCAGTTTACTTCGCCATATACAATCAATGTACAACCCCCTAAAATTAAAGAAAGGCAAATGTCTGTTACATATAAACCATAGAAAGAAGGTGTTGTGGAAACCTAAGGCACATCATTTGGGATATAGCAAATCACGATTACTTTCTCTTTTTTAAAAGACATAGGTTCCTTTGATGCGCCTCGCTGAAAGCATGACCTGCTGGACCCTCCAAGGACTAGTCCCAAGGGCTGTGTCGGCCCACCTGGAGATGGAGGGGGCTGAGCCCCCTTCTCACCCCTACCACCCCCCTCAGAGCTTCGAGCTGGGGAGCACCGGCTTGTTTTAAACAGTCCATCTCTAAAGGGGGAGCACACACCATGAGGGCCAGAGAACCTGTTGAGGGTCAGGAGAGCGTGCACCCCCAGGCTGGGGTTGCCCCCCTGCTGTCACCCAAACACCCCACCACCACCACCACGGCTCTGGGTTGCTAAGGACACAGTCTTTTCTGGAATCCTTCCTCGGCAATGCTTTCCTGGAACAACTGAAAATACAGAAACCACGCAGAGGGGGAGCTTGGAGCTATACAAACACCTGAATTCACACTAATTACACATAAAGGCCGTTGGAAGAGGCAGGGAGAAATACAGTTCATAAACTACCTGCTGGTCAATTATGGGTCATGAAAAAAAATTGGCTATTAACTTAGCATAAGCTAACTCCTGCTTCCTACCCACGCCTGACAGCTCAGGGCTGCTCAGTGTGAAGGGGCAACAGAACCCAGGGTCCCGCAGAGAGAAAAGAGCCAGCCCACAGCTTCCCACAGGCAGGCCTCAGGGGGCCTGATTTTCAAATACGTGGTCTGTATAGAAGGCAAGTCTGCAGGCGCTATTCGTATGTGGCTTCACCTTGAGATAGATACTGATATATAGAGACAGATAATATAGTGTTTCTTTTTTTACCTATTTGAAGCTCAGGCTGGAGAGGCTGCCAATCTGGTTTCTAAGACTGAGCAGGAAGGGGGCTGGGGTCATGTCAAAAGGGGTCTGAAGGGAAGGGGACTGAAATGAAAACCTTATCAGGGAAACGACCTTGACCTTCTCTGGAGAGGACAAATGATTGATTCTGCAAGGCAGGGACCAGGCCCACAGAACCCATGGCTAAACTCTGTGAACTTCACCCTTCTGCATCAAATAGAACACAAAAAGTACAAAATATTTTTTTAAGAAAAAAGAGAGAAGGGCTGAGATACAGGTCAGCCCACCTGCAGGCTTGTTCATTGCCTGCTAGAAGCTAGAAAACCAAGACCACACTTCCCGGCCTCCATCCAGGCCACGCTCCCCACGAGGTGGAGTTTCCTGTGCCTCTTTGCTAACAGGCACCACCACGGAGGCATCAGATTTTCCCATGGGTGGTGATGGGGGTCCCAGGTGATCCACTGGCCACAGCTCCGCGACGATCGCCAAGCAGCAGGTGGGACCCTCCACGCGGTGGGTCTGGGGTGGGAGGCAGCTCCCGGCAGGACAGCTCTGCAGTGTTGCTCTGGGGGTCACCCCTGCGGGTCTGGCCCAGGGCTGAGCTTTCAATGATTCTGTTATCCCTGAATTTCCTGCATTAAATCCTCTTCTCCTTAAACTAACCAGAGCAAATCCTGAATAACACAGATGCTGACGATGCCGTCGACCAAGATCCATGAAATCTCGTGGGGAAAAAAAACTTTAGTGTGGAAAAAAATAAAAGACTCTGGGCAGGACACCTCAAAGGAGGAGGCTTGTACATAGACAGGAAATCTACTTATGAGACAGGACTTCAAAGGAAGCAACCAGACAACGTACAAAAGAGCACTGACAACGATCTTCACTGTCGTGCTGTTAAACGGTGACAGACTGAAAATGACCTAAGGAAACGTCCATCCGACAGAGGGCTTGGTGAGTAAGCCGGGGCCACCCTGACCATGGAATCCCTCGCAGCCATGACAGCTGGTGCTAAGGAAGCGTATCCGACCATGTGGAAAAGAGCTACTCATTTTGAAAAGGCAGCCCAGAAAACAATGTAGGCATTACCTCTTCGTATTAATATATACTTTTGGGCATACACGTATGTATGCGTATTCGGAGCAGCAGGGACAAAGTTTGGAAGGATACGCCCCCAAATGTTACCGAGATGCCTGCTCGTGTTCTGCCCCCTGGCTTGCTGGATGGGAGAGTCTGTCTGTTATGCAGCACCTGGCCTCGGGCCACCCGAGGGGGGCAGCCTGCCAGGACGGAGCCAAATCACAAGTCTGGTCGGGGCCCCAGGCGGCTGGACGACCGTCCCACGCCAGGTTCACCACCTTCCAGGCCCTCCCTGCTTGCTGGCCTGGCTGAGTCCTGTCTACAATGGTCCCTCTGCCACCTAGAGACCCCGGGATACCCATGGGACACTCCCAGCGACTTCAGCTCTAGAACGTGGTACCGGATAAGCCTTGCTTACCAGAACCCCTCGACGCACAGACCCGTCTCCGCTCGCGAAGGCCACAGAGCAGCAAGATGATACCAGCTAAGCCTCGGAAAGCAGGTGACGCACATCTGCAAGATGTTCTGTGTTCGTACACTAAGAGCCCGTTCACACCCTGAAAGTACAGTGGAAATGCTAATACATCATGCCTTAAAGATCTGATTTCCAATGGACCATGCAGCTGACACCAAGCAAATATACAGGGCCGAGTCTATCCCCATGGAAATGACCCCAGGGCACTGAGGATGAACCACCAGGTGGAGTGGCGTGGCCGCCTGGTTCAGACGTCGACCCCCCAGCAAACGCCACCCTCCTTCTCCTCACTTCCGTCAGCAGTTAGCACTGCAGCTGCTAAGTCAGGAATCTTCCACGCAGACGGACCCATAAGCAAGTTCCTGCTACCACTCCTTGCGGAGGAGGTCAGGGAGAAAGGATGAATAATTAACAGGCAAGCTGATGGAACCTCGGGATTAGGAGTTAGGTATCCAACCCAGGTTAGAATAGCTGGTGCCAGTGCAGACGCTGCTTCAGAGCAGCTCCCTGCATTTCCCACGTGGGCTGCAGAGCCGTGAGGAGAACTCAGGAGACCCAGGTCAGAGCCCTCACGGCCACCGCACCTGCCCCTGCCCCCATGAGGTGCTGAGGCTGTGCCTGCCCCAGAGCTGCAAGCAGACCAAAAGAGCGAAGAGCTGAGAGCAGCTTGCACAGGCCCGCAGCAGCGTCTACAGAAAGGACGGCGACGGGGATGGATGACGCTCGCGAGATATGTTAAGTGGAGATAAAAACTCAGGAAGGAGGGCACGTGTGCATCCAACACAGAGAGGTGGGGAAGGACGGACAGACACCTGATAGTCATGAGGTGATAAATATACCCAGGCAGCTGGGCAGTAAATATTCATGACACACTGATGTTGAAAAGGTACTAAATATCCATAATATACTCACATGCAGGAGACTGAATATACAACAGGAACGTGATATTGGCCGTAATCCGGTTACCCACTGGTGACACCGACTGTGCTCCTCTGATCCACGGCTGTTCATGAGGATCACCGGCAGCCCACAGGTGTGGCAGGGCAGAGCTGTCCCTTCGGCTCCCAGCAGAACAAGAGTGTGTGTGTGTGTGTGCGCGCGCGTCACTGGCCCAGGGCATCTCCCGTCTGCGGCCCTGCTGCTAGTACTTGTAAGCACACGTTAGCGGGGAAAGCTGACGCTGCAGAGGGAGATGGACCACGTGAACCCTGCACGCCCCAGGACTCAGGGTCTGAGGCTCTCCCACCTGCTGAACGGAAATCAGAGGAATTCCCACCTGTGTCACCCTCTCCTCCCTGTGTTACCTTCCCCATCTTTCTGCTCTGGCTCTTTGCTTTAACTTGCATCAAGGTCCTTTCCCACAGGACATCGACCACTTAGCCCTGCTCAGGAGCGCTCTGTAGAGCATACTTGCTCATTTTCCTGGAACGCCATCAGATCTCAGCTGGGGAAGGACCCTTTATTGCTTTAGGAGACTTTATTAGGGGTTCCTAATTGGGAACTATAATAAACGCCCTTTTGCCTTCTAAGAAAGACAATGGAAGAGTAACAGCCACAAATAGTTTATGAAGCATTTTCTCCGCTGATACAATACCTCAAGTGATGTGTGTGTGTGTGTGTGTGTGTGTGTGTGTGTGAGTGCGTGTGTCCCTACCCCCATGCTATGGGGTCGCAGGGACTCTAAGTGGCAGAGCGGAAACCAAAGCCCTGACTGCCTGCCTCGGCTGGGCAACCTGCTTTAAGAAAGCAAAACACCTCTGACATTTTTATGTCCACACTTGGGACAGCCATTCTGAGACCAGTTTCTTGGGAAACTTGCACACCTCAGCTGATGCGTCTGTTGTCTCCCACAGATGTGAGAATCTGGGGACAGAAACAATGGACAGATTGGTGTTTGGACCCCAGGGGTGAAGGTGGGTACTCCGGAAGTTCTCAAACTTCATACATTCAAAAGCCTGTCCCGCACATCAGGGCTAGGAAGACACTTGAGCAAATAAATAACTTCCTACTCCTCACCTTTCAAAAGGCTCTTCTGTCATTTCTTTTCACGGATAGCTTAACCATAAGAAAAATAACTGGGAGCCCTTCCTACCCGGAATCTACACAGGAACAGTGCAAGTGTCTGCACGGAGCTAGTGGCCAACACCGGTGAGGGGGCATCCCTAGTGGTGTGGCCACACCTGTCTGATCATTTCTTGTCAATCTGCTGCTAAGATTGCTAAGATCATTTCTTATCAATCCGCCCCCCACCCCATGGCATCTACTGGTTTGTGACCCACTGAGCTCAGGGTTATGGGTCATAGCACGTTAAAGCAATAAAAAGGATGCCGCCGTAACTCCTAAGAATCACCCATGTGTCTTAAAGGTCCATTTACCTGAGCTGAAAGTTTGAAATGAGTTTCCAGGTGCAGATAACTAAGAATAACAGGGTTAGATGAGAATTCCTCTGATTTCCTTTCAGCTGGGGGAAAAGACCAGGCATTTAGAAAGCTGACCGTGCCTGTTGTCCTTTGTACAGATGACACTACCTGTACCAGGGTTTACAGGTACCCTGACAACAAAACGGATAAGCACAACACCAGGAAGGGTCAAGTCACAGGTGGGACCCGAAAGGCCACTCCTGGGGCAGCCTTCTGTCTCTAGGAATTCAAGAGCTGCTTCCCATGGGAAGTTCTCTTTCATCTCACGTCTGTGTGGCCAAGTCTTAATGTTACTTAAAGTCCCACCTCCTCTGAGAAGCCTTCATTGGCCACTTAACCTTCCATGCACGGAGTGTGAACTAAACCCAGGGCTTTGGGTGTACAGCTTTAGGTTTCATAAGAGCTAATCATATTCTCCAGACAATTCCCAAGGCCCCTGAAGCATCAATTATGACTTGGACTTTTCTGTATTTTTCCTGCTGCTTTTAGTAAATGCCAAGCATACGGTGGGTCGTTCCGATGATGAAGCAACAGCGGCAGAAATAGGGTGACTGTTCGGAAGACACTAATGCGTGTGAAATTGGTCTACCGGGCTGGGCTCAGTAGTGTGTAGGCTCCCCCCACCACCAAAGCTTCAAAGCTGCTCTTTCTCCATTTCCTCTCAGCCCCAGACTGGCAACTCCAACAGGCCCTACAGCCTTTCCAGTCTTTTTCGGGTACTAAGAAGCCCAGTGCACATAACCGAGGTCAGTGACACAAAAGATGGGGCGGGGGGGGGGCGGGGGGAGAGGGAGTTTCCAGTCTATTTCCCCAGCTTGCTCTCCACCCTGCTTCCTTCCCACCTTGCCAGAGTACATCTGGTTTCTCCAGGGATGGGGGAGTTAAGAGAAAAAGATGTTGAAATTCCCTTTACACATCAAGAGCTTTACTCTAAGCCACAATGTCCAGAAGACAGGAAACACAACCTAAGAAAGATTCCTGCCCTGCAGGTGGAAAAAAGTTCTTCTGGTACCAGGAGAGAGGAGCCTGGGAGCCCCCTGGCCCTTTGCACCGTGCCTGGAGGAGGAGAGGCAGTGCGGGAAGAAAAACCCCCAGGAGGTGGAGGGGGATGGAGAAGGCAGGGGGGAGTCTGTCCTGCCTCCTGCTGGGAGCACAGGGACTGCTCAGTACAGCAGGAATGGGGGCCTGGGCTGTTCCACACAGACTGGGCAGGTTCCCAGGTGCCCAGCAGGGACCTGGTGGAGACCCAGCGGGTGGGGACCTCAGGACCAGATGCAGGAGCCGGGTCCCCAGCTGTGGCTCACCCCAGTGACAGCCGGCTGGACAATAGGCAGTGGAAACAGAAAAAGGAGGCTCAGTCGTGGGAAACCCATCAGAGGACAGCAAGAGGCCACTCTCCCCCATGCCCCGATGTAACTGCAACCTTCTCCTGGAGCCCAGAGACCACCTGTGGTGAGAAGGGGCCCCAGAGGGTGACCTGGGGAGACACAGACTGACTCTGAGGGACTAAGCTGCTTTAAGCTAGATAGCGGCTGAGAGAAAATCACGATCATGACCTAGGACTAGATATATCAAACGGGAACCAAAGTCCTTTGTTTGGGGCAGCGAAATTAAGCTCACCTATAAAAAACTTTGCACATCACAACTGGTGGCTGGTGACCTTCACCCTTCCACGATAAAGCTGGGCAAGAAACATCTCTACTCGGATTCAAATGCTTCCGCAGGGTCTCCAAGCAACACCAACAGCGTTTATAAAAGTGTGTCTGGGGGCTTCCCTGGTGGTGCAGCGGTTGGGAGTCCGCCTGCCATTGCAGGGGACACGGGTTCGATCCCTGGCCCGGGAGGATCCCACATGCTGCGGAGCAACTGGGCCCATGTGCCACAGCTACTGAGCCTGTCTGTGCTCTGGAGCCCGCGGGCCACAACTTTTGAAGTCCGTGTGCCAGAGTTGCCCCCTGCCTGCTGCAACTAGAGAAAGCCCGCACATAGCAGCAAAGACCCAACACAGCCCCCCAAAAAATTAATTAAAAAAAAAAGTGTGTCTGTGCACAAGGCATATGGCTAACCTCCAGAGGAAGGGCAGGTGACTGCAAGCTTCCCAAGGCAAATCCAGGCCCCCCGAGCCATCGCGGAAAACTTACCCCCCAGAGGCCCAGGCACCTCCCCCCACAGTCTCTCACTCTACCCTGTGAGCTGGCCATCACCACTCCCATTCTGCTGACTCAAACTGAGACTCAGCAAGATTCGGTGACCAGCTCAAGACGACCAAGCTGAGTGACGACACGAATAGGACGGCCACCCTTTCGTGCGCCCCACGTGGTCCCGCACAGCACCCGTGGAGGGGCCACTTTTTAAAATTTTATCAACGAGGAGACGTGCTCCGAGAGGCTAAGAAACTTGACTCACAGGCAAGTCTAGACCGAGGGTGAGGCAAGCGAGGCCCTCGCTCCAGGCACAAAATTTAAGGCGGTACCAAGAACTCCAGGAGATAAATGTTACAATGAACTGTTTTAAAACATCAAAATTAACACAAACTCCACATTGTACAAAACGTCACAATTTTAAATAAAGACAGGATCCGTATTATTGATTTTTCCTTCTGCCTTAGGCTCCAATATGGCTCAGTACAGCACTGGGGCAGTGCCAAGAAACCAGCCCAGCTCAACCCTTCTCCACCGGCCCCCAAAGGCAGAGACCCCGGATGCTCCTGCGCTGCCTCTGGATATGTTTCTCCTCACAACGTTATGACCTCAAAGGGCTGTAAGGAGTGATCAGGATGCTCCATCATCGCAGGTGTGAGCTCCAGGGAGACCGGGGTCTAAACAGATTCTGTTCCATGGTCACGTGCACATGTTATGTAAATGAAGGAAGCGTGCAGGCTTGAATAACGGGGTGGGATATTTTAAGATATCAGTTGGGGAAGGTGTGGGGTGGGCTCGATCACACAGCTGCTTGTCTCCCACTGGATGGATTTCTGGCTCAAAATTAAGTTTTCAGCAGTGACACGATACCAGCTGCCGCCTGTACCTACGCAAGTCCAATCCAAACGGTGGCATTCCTTTTCACTTTGCATTTCAAAAGCCAAAGCTTAGTGGGTAACTACTACGTTGGAGTAGCTACTTATGTTTTGATCACTTGTTCACCTCATATTAAAGCCCCGCCTGAGATGAAGTCTCTGTTCAACAAATATGTGTTGATTAAAAATTCGAACATTTCTTAGATCACACCCAGAACCTCGTACTAGCGGCTTGTAATCAAAGCCTAAAACCTGTATAACAAATCAACCATTACCTGGAGCAGAAGGAAAATAGTTTATGACTCTGTCCACTATTTTCTCCTGCCGTGGCCATTAGCGACGGGAGGCACAAATACTTCCGTCTACTAACAACTTCAACCCTGCAGACCGTCTCCCCTCTTTTCTATTTTCTGAACACGATCAACTGCGAGGCTTCCCCTCACGACGCAAAGTTGTCCGGCAAAGTGAGCAAAGGGAAACTTCGGGCACTTGCGGGAGCGCGACCGGCTGGACTCGGCCCTGGGCCAGCGCTGCCCCGAGAGGCGGCCGCGGGCAGGGCGCCCTGTCCGCCGTCCGAGGGGCACCTGGAGGCCCGCGCCCAGCCCTCGGCGCCCCGACCCCTGGCTGGCCTGCCAAGCCCGGCTCCCGGCCCGCGCCGTCCCCGCCCGGGTCCCCGCGCCGCGGTCCCCGGCCCACGCGCGCCCGCGGCCGCTCCACTCGGGTCCCCCCGCCCCGGTACCTGCACGGGAGCGCGGGCGGCTCCACGAAGCGCCGGAGGCTCGGTCGGCGAAGTGGGGGCGGCGGGACTGCGGCCGCCCCGGGAGCGCGGACGCCCGTTCCGCACGCGGCGCTGCAGGTTGCCGCCCGGCCTCGCCGCCGCCGGGTCGTGGCCCGGAGACCCGGACGCGGGCGGGGGCACGACCCTCCGGAGCCGGCACTCGCCCGGCCTCGTGCGCGCTCCCCGCCCCGGGCGCGGCGGCTCGGCTCGGCTGCTCTCGGCGCGGCGGGGGCGGACGCCGCTCAGCTCGCTCGCCCGCCAGTCGCGCGCACCTCCCCCGCGGCGCGCCACTCTCGCCGCCGGGCCGAGTCGGGCCGCGAGCTCGCGGGGAGGGGCGGGGGAGGTGGGCCCCGCAGGCCGGGAGGGCGCCGGGTGCGGGCCTGGCTGCCCGCGGGGACCCCTCCGCAGCCTGCGGCGACCCCGTAGGGGCTCCAGGCCTGGCTGCCCCCACTGAGCGGGGCCGGGGTCCGCCAGAGACCCAGACGACCCAGAAGACGAGGCGCCCTGGCCCCGCGCCCCTGCGCGCCCCATCCGAGGGGGTTGCGGCCCCGACTCCAGCCTCGACCTCGGGGGTCACCTGGGGGTCAGCGGCCCGACGGCCGGGGCCAGAGGGAGGGCGCCGTGGATGGGAATTGTACGTTTGAATAAAAGTAAAAGTTTTTTTTTTTATAACCGTCTGGGTCCGGAGCGTCTCCGGGCTAATTAGGGAAGCTGCCGCCCTGTCTTGGGTTGAATCATGGTTGTGACACTGCAAGTGGGGGAAGAAAGAAAGGCTGCTGACAGCTTCGCAGCCTCGCTGGCTCCCCTTTGCTTCTTTTAGAGACGGGCTGGTCCAGGTAAGGAGTGCGTCTTAGGAAACGTGGGCTCGGGTGGTCGCTCAGCGAGTCAACTAGAGAGCCGGCCCTTAAGCCTGGGCCTGCGGAGCGCACAGCCCGGGACACCTCCACTCCAACCATGTGCCCCCAGAGCAGGGAGCTTTCCCGGCAGGGAGGGAAGACGCACGTTAACTGTGACCCGCAGGAGACCGAGACCACGACAGCTGACCCTTGAGAAACTTCCATGCCAGCTGGAAGAGCCCATGCTAGCATCACGGAGTAACCCTCGAGTGATAGCCGACGTCTGAATCATCAGCTATCTCGGCGCCGTTATATGGGGACACGCCCGGAATCCCCGCCACGTCTTGGGGTGGTGGGTTTGGGGATTTTCCCTGCGTACGCTGGGGACTGGAGAAACCTGCGTTTGTACCACTATCCGCAGCAGAGCCAGGGTGGAAGCCTGGAAGGGGCTCTCCCCACCCCTGGCTTTAAAGGGGATCAAAATCGCAAACAGAAGAATCAAAGGCAGGGAAAAGAGGCTAAGGACAGATCTCATTTACTTGAGCACATAAAGAGAGGTTTACTCAAAAAAAATTTTTTTTCGTATAATCCCTTTGGTGCAAGCCATTCTCTTAAAATCCCCCTTTGCCCTTAAATGCTTGAAATTCCCTGTGTGAAAGGAACAAAAAATATATTGTGGATCAGTCTACAGCCCCCCAAGTTAACAACCTGCCCTCACGATGGACAGGTGACTCGTGACAGCCAGAGACAATGACTTTGTTAGGGGTGTGTGTTTGCTTTTTTCAGAACCGTCGGACTAAACTGAACAACTACGAACAAATCTACACTCCTTTCTCTCCTCTCCCACCTTGAGCCTCTGTTTCTTGCTCCTCAAAATCACATTTATTTTTTGTTATAACTAAATATTTATTGACTTCATAAATTCCCTTTCTAACTAAGAATTTCATTTGTTTCCAGAGTATCTTAAACCTCTGGCTCTATTTGTGTGTACTGTGGGGGGCTTTTGAAGTTCCTGGAGGTTTTGAGGGGACAAAACCCAAAGTTCTTGGTGATTAGTTAAGGCTGGGAAAGAACACGGTGTCAACACCCACAATAGAGAGTGGTGAGGAGCTTTGTGAATAGGTTAGGAAAATGGGAAGTTACCCGCTTCTGGTAGAGCAAGCACCTTCATGCTTTAAAAGTGTTGAAAGGAAGAATATCCCTTCCCCACACCCAGTCCCCAGGGCTCCTCCACACAGCCTTCAAGGGAGCTCTTCACCTCCATAATGCCTCTTGGACCAAACCTTGAAGCCAGGTTGAGAAATGGCTAAAGTGAAGTTTTGCCAAAGGTTCCAAGGAAATAGTCCCCACGTGGAGTTTCTGGAAGCCTGCACAGACAACCATAAAGCTACGAGCATAGGATTGGATTTTTGGTTTTGTTTGTTTGTTTTTTCTGGAACTCCAGAAAATCTCTCTCATCTATCCCTGAACACCTCCTCCCAGGGAAGGAGAACCTCACAGCCAAGGCAAAAGGAAAAGTCTGTGCTACCTCTAAATATACTGCCCCTGATCAGGGAACACATTTTTATCAAACTGCAGGTGCTGTTCTAAGCCATTTACAATTCGTCGCTCATTTAAACCATTCAGTCCCCAGGAGAGCCCTGAGCTAAGACCTGCTATTATCCCATTTTACGGATAAGGCACTGCCATCGTCTCCCTGTTGTGGAGGAATGAGGTGCCCAAGGTCAGGCAGGAAGGAAGTGGCAGAGCCAGGGATTGAACCCACAGTCTGCACTCTCGGCACTGAACAGGCTGCCTTTCTACAAGTGGCATCTAACGCTGCAAACTGAAAACACCTTTTAGCTTAAAAAGGGAAGGAGAATCACCCTCGCCCACACTCAGGAAGAGGCACCTTCTGGGATCTCAGAAAACAAGAGTATTTAAGTCTAGTCTCCTCTCTCCTGAATCATCATTTAGTCAGACCAGAGGGCTGTCATTGATGGGTTGAAGAGGGGTTCGCCAAAGGTACCAGGCTCACTAGCCCAGGCTGGTACCCAGGAGACCCTTCTGCAGGACAGGGCTTCATCCCAGTCTTCTGCTCTTGGGTCTTCATGAGACTCTCAGCCTGCCTGTCTTCCGTTGGGTTCCAAAAATACAGACCCCATCAGGCACAGGTATCCCTACCTGGGCAGAGGATTTCATCCAAGGACCAGCCAGGAACCAACTAGGAAAAAAAAGATGTCAACCTTCTCATGACAGCAGGCCCGTTGCCCAGGTGAGCCTTGGTGACAGAAGTGGAATTGAGCTGCCTCACTGTCAGAGGTCCTCCTTCCTTGTCTTCTGTTTACATGGCCTCGTCTGCCACCACACACCCAGGCAGGTACATTTTTGTCCACACAATTAAGCAGCTTGTGCATTTTTGCTCTAACTAGTGATTAACTATTTTCAAGACCATCACAAGGGTCACGAGGCTCTGCATTGAGATCACACCTTTATTTCAGTGGTTCTGAATGTTTTCTCATAAGTCTTTACGATCTTAATTTTTTTGTAAAATAGATGTCTGATTGAAAGACTGGACTTATGTTCAGAACAAGTTCAGGGCACTCCGTTTTCCTTGATGGAATGTTTTTTCCTAAGTTAGAAACTATTTATCCTTTTGGGCCAGTTTATTGATCTGTAGGAAGGTATTTCAGGTTTAGTGAGGTAGGGATATTCAGTAATTCTGGCTTAGTGTTGGCTGGGGCTGGGAGGTCACAGTTCTGCTAGAAGTTTATCATGGTTGATAAATTTCATAAAATCTTAGGGTTTCAGGGTGGGTTAAATCTTGGCAGTGGTTTTTGTTGTTGTTGATTACAAGATTTGGTTTGATTTTTGTCTTCTGAGGTATAACTGACCTGAAGGACACACATCTCTGTGTTCAGCTTGAATTTTCTGTTACGTATCATGTCTCTCATGCAACCATCATCCACATCAAGATCTAAAACATTCTTAGCATCCCAGGACGCTTTCTTGTGCCTTTTTGTAGTCAGTGCACATACCCAAGCTAACCACTATTCCACACTGTTACCATAGACTAGTGATCTGTGTTGTTAAGTCTCATGAATAGGCATATGTAGACTGATACAGTATGTCTTCTTTTGTATCTGACTTCTGTTATTCAACGCAGTGTCTGTGAGATTTATCCATGTTCTGTGTATCAGGTCATTCCTTTTGTATTGCTGTGTAGTATTCCACTGCATAGATATACCAGAACTTACCCCTTCTACTCTTCTTAGGCATTTGGATTCTTTCCAAGTTTGGGATATTATATCTGCTATGAACATTCTCATATATGCTTCTTGGTGGGCATAAGCACTCAGTTTTATCCAAGAGTGGAATCCTGGGTCATAGGACATATATATGTAAGTTTAACTTTAGTACTTACTACCAAATACCATCTCTCTACTGCACTGTTTTCCTTTGAAAATATGATACAAAATTCTTTGACCAATATCTGTGTCCATAGTGTGTCTGCGTTCATAATTATATCTTTAGGAGAGATCCAGAGAGGAGTTCCTGGGTCAATGGCTGTGAATGAGTCTGAGGCTCTATTAATCACAGGGTATGAAGGCTCCTTAGGTTGTAAGGCCCTAATGACACAATTGGATAATACTTTCATTCATCTCTGGGCAGCTTCTTCTCCCATTCCCCACAGCAACTAGCCCTTACTGCTCTCATGCACCACGTGTTCTCAGCCCCCATCACACTCTTCCAAACAGATGGTCTGCTTCCTTTTTTTCATAGAAAATTAGTTACTGGGCATGGAAATAAGTCTGCTGAGCAGCTGACCTTAAAATAGGGAGATTTTCCTGGATTATCTGGGCGGGTCTAGTGTAATCACAAGGGTGCCTAAAAGGGAAGAGGGAAGCAGCTGAAGACCAGAGACGTGGTGGCATGAGATGGACTCAGCTCAGTAGTGCTGAATTTGAAGGTGGAGGGAGGGGCCGCAAGCCACGGAAAGTGGGCAGATTCTAGAAGCTCGAAAAGGCAAGGAAATGGATTCTCCCCTCAAGGATCCAGAAGGGACATAATCCTTCCAACACCTTGATTTTTAGCTTAATGAGACATATAGCAGACTTCTGCCCTCCAGACCTGTGAGATCATTAAACTGTGTTGTTTAAAGCACTAAGTTTGTGGTAATCTGTTACTGCAACAATAGGAAATGAATACGGAATTTATTTTAGAATTCCCTTGACTTATAGCTGGAAAGTCTATTTCTCCATGCCCACTCACTGGCACAGTCTATAGCAGAGACCCCATTAGACATGCCTTGGCTCAATCCTAGCTGAATAAGCTTAATATTTTAAATGGAAATTATCATTCAATGTAGGATTCAGATTCTTAACTAAGGCTCTCCCAGGCACTTTTTTTTTTTTTTTTTGGACAAATGCCAGACACTGACAGTCTGAAATTTTAGAGCCTTGGGCAGCCATTTAAATACCCTTCGGCAATTTATAGACCTTTCAGGAATGTCCACAACAGTATCTTCTGAGAACTCAAAAATGCTTTCAGTTTTATTTTAACCTGCCCCAATTTTGTAAGATTTATTTTTAATTATTCCCTCTTTTTAAAAAAAGTGCATTCTCTTGTTACACCATCTAAAAATCATAGATTTGTTGGTTTTCTTATCAGCAGTAATGTTATTTTCCATAAAATCCTGCGCTTTCATACTTAACCCTTCCTCTAACCTAACAAGAATTTCTTACCCAAAAACATCAGCTTCCTGACTGGGGATGAAGCTGGAAGATTATTCTGGACCAATACCCGTAACAATGCTGATTTTGTGTTTATATGGAATAATACTTTCAGTACGAGAAATGAGAACTTTCATTACACTTATAAAGTCTAAACCTCTACTTTTCTTTTCTTTTGGTTTTATCCCAGAGATAAAACAAGCATGGATCCGATTTATGGGCTGGCCCACATAGCTCCTTTTGCAAATGTGGCTTTAAACCAGCTAATCTTTTGAAAGTCTTTACACTGACTAATTTAGAAGCAAGGAGAACAAATGTGGGAGTATAAATGCAAGGCACTGAATAAGAGTGATCAGCTCTGCCAATGAGCACACTGCTGTGTTTCTGAGTACCCAATGCAGTTCACGACTTTCATTTAGATGAAGCTTCCTGGGGCTTGTCTTGCCTCCCCAGCACAGTGTGCTACGTGACTGGAATTCCAGCTTGGAAGGTGAGATCTGTCCAGGATCTTAAAGATCAGAGTCTCCAACCTCATGTTATGGGGGACTAGAAAGTGACTAGCCCAAGGTTACACGCTGTTGGCTGAGCTTTGCGAAAGGCAGGTGAGTTATAGCATCTGCTCACCTCTCACTGATTCTGCAGTCTCCCAGTCTCTGAAAATCACCAGAAGATTCTGATGGAAAACTTATCTTCTTAGTAGAACAAATGAGCAACACTCCTATTCACTTGATAGGAGTGCAGCATCTTATTCATTTGATAGACTGTAAATAACAAATACAGTATAAATATGCAAACGGTAAAAAAGGAAATGTAGGGTTTTTTTTAATCACAGAAAGGTTTTCTTACTGACACCGTTTGGGCAGCTCCTTATTTTTTGCCTGAGTTATGAACAAAAACGTGTTCATAAGGCAGTTTGGTACCCGAAGCATACACCCTCTTGTGCTAACTGCTGGAGCAGCTCTTCCGTGGCTGTCAGTGAAATGATATGACATTCAGGTGAAAGAATGAAGGGAATGTTTCTGTAGCAAATGGTAACACTAAAAATAGTGAAAGTAGGATGAGGAATAATTTCTTCATTGTTTCCATGGAAAAGTAGGAAAGTGGGAATGACGTATGGCCTTTTGAGGCCTTAGGTAGATCTGGAGATGTCCTTCAAAGAAATGGGAGGGTCTCTGCTGCCATGATAGCTCTCTAAACAGCTGTTCCGCATTTCACTTTCATCTCTACGATCTCTTCCCATTCTAAATGTCTGTGAGTCTGATTTATTTCATGTATATATGAAATTTTTATTGACTGTATTTTTATATCTAGTTGCCTATTGTTTGATCCGTGTTGCTTCTGTAGAAAATGGCATAAGGGGTGCTGAAATGCTGACCCATGCGAAGTTGTGATGTAGGTGAAGCTTGTTTTTTTGTGTACTTCGAGTCCTCTTCCAGCTCAGAGACCTATCCCGCAGATGCCCCGGGCCTGCCTTCTGCAGACAAGGCCCAATTTTACCCCCACCCCCTTCAAAGGAACCCCTTGTATACACCTCTGCTAATAAACCAACATGCTCGTAAACTAATCCCTTCAAGGATGTCAGTGGCTAGTATTGCTTACGGTTTTCCTGCCTCTATCACCATTTCACAGGGGTATGTGTAATTCTACAAAAGTTCTCAATGAAATACTAGCAAAATTAATCCAGCAACATATCAAAAGGATTATATACCATGACTAAGTGGGATTTACCCAGAAATGCAAGGTTGGTTGAACTTACAAAAATCCATCAATGCAATAACCCATGTTAATGGAATAAAGGACAAATACCACATGAGCATCTCAGTAGAAAGAAAAGCATTTGACAAAATTCAGGACTTTTTCATGATAAAAACACTTAACTAGGAATGGAAGAGAACTTTCTCAACCGGATAAAGGGCATCGGTAACAAACCTAAAGCTAATATCATACTACACAATTAAAGACTAAATGCTTTCCCCTTAAAATCAGGAACAAAAATATCTATTCTCACCACTTCTATTCAACACTGTACTAGAAGTACTAGCCAGGGCAATTGGCAAATAAAAGAAATAAAAGACATCCAGATTTGAAAGGAAGAGTAAAACAATCTCTGTTTGCAGATGACATGATCCTGTAGATAGAAAATCCTAAGGAATTCACTAAAAATTCTTGTAAATAAAAAAAAATTCAGGAAATGTTGAACTATACAAGATCGATATACAAAAATCAATTGTATTTCTATACACTAGCAACAAAATGTCACTGAAATGACATTAAGAAAACAATTCATTTACAATAGCATCAAAAGTAATAAAATACATTGAAATAAATTTAACAAAAGAAGCATAGACTTGTACACTGAAAACTGAAAAACATCACTGGAAGAAATTGAGACCTAAGTAAATGGAGAGATAGCCCATGATCATGGATCAGAAGACTTAGTATCTTTAACATGTAAACGCTCTCCAAATTGAGTTACAAATTTAATGCAGTGCCTATCAGAAATGCAGCTTGCTTTTTTTTTTTTTTTTTTACAGCAGGACAAGCTGATCCTAAAATTCATATGGAAATACAAGCAACCCAGGGCAGCCAAACAATCTTGAAAAAGATGGAGAACTCACACTTCCCAGTTTCAAAAGTTACTGCAAAGCTACAGAAATAAAGACAGTGTGGTACTCAATAATTAACTCACATGAATGATAGACATAAAAACATAATTCAAAAAGAGTCATGTACCACAATGTTCACTGCGGCTCTATTTACAATAGCCAGGACATGGAACCAGCCTAAGTGTCCATCGACAGATGAATGGATAAAGAAGATGTGGCACATATATACAATGGAATATTACTCAGCCATAAAAAGAAACGAAATTGAGCTATTTGTAATGAGGTGGAGAGACCTAGAGTCTGTCATACAGAGTGAAGTAAGTCAGAAATAAAAAGACAAATACCATATGCTAACACATATATATGGAATTTAAGAAAAAAAATGTCATGAAGAACCTAGGGGTAAGACAAGAATAAAGACGCAGACCTACTGGAGAATGGACTTGAGGATATGGGGAGTGGGAAGGGTGAGCTGTGACAGGGCGAGAGAGAGGCATGGACATATATACACTAACAAACGTAAGGTAGATAGCTGGTGGGAAGCAGCCGCATGGCACAGGGATATCAGCTCGGTGCTTTGTGACCGCCTGGAGGGGTGGGATAGGGAGGGTGGGAGGGAGGGAGACGCAAGAGGGAAGAGATATGGGAACATATGTATATGTATAACTGATTCACTTTGTTATAAAGCAGAAACTAACACACCATTGTAAAGCAATTACACCCCAATAAAGATGTTAAAAAAAAAAAACCTATAAAACTCTTAGCAGAAAACACAGGGGTAAATCTTTGTGACCTTGATTTCAGGATTGATTTCTTATATATGACACCTGAAGGCACAAGTGATAAAAGAGAAGTTGGAATTCATCAAAATTATAAACTTGAATGTTTCCAAGTACACCATCAAGAAAGTAAAAAGTGATAAATGTTACACTTTTAAGTAACTTTTACTTAAAAGTAAAATATGTAAAAAGTCTTTAAAAATATAGTTTATTCTTTGTACCATATTGTACAGAAACCACTGTAGCAGATATGTTTTAATAGAACTGTATGAATACATATAAAGTATGCTCCTTTAGTTCCTGGATACAAAAGGTTACATAAATATTGCATAAAAGGATTTTCTGGAAGTGTTAGCCACTAAACAGCTAGACCACTGAATTTTGCTTCCAAAACTACCTCTTCATATCAGAATTTCATAGCATATCATAGATGTCACCAGACCTCTGTTCAGTAAACTGACATTAGAATCCCAATAAATTAAAGAAAAGGAAAATAGAAAGGCAACCAAAATATTTGCAAATTTTATATTTGGGAAATGCAAATCAAAGCCACTAGACACACACAAGAATGTGTATAATAAAAAAATCCCTAAATATTTGGTAATTAAGAAATATAATTAAAATAATCTGTGGGTCAAAGTGGAATCACAATGGAAATTAGAAAACATTTTTAACCAGTCATGAATGAAAATATGACATATCAAAACTTGTGAGATACACCTAAATACTTTGCCTTAGTGGAAAAGTATTACTTGTTCAAAACACATATGTTAGAAAAGAAGAAAGACTGAAAACACAATTTGAGCATCCACACTCAAGAATCTAGGCAGGGCTTCCCTGGTGGTGCAGTGGTTGAGAATCTGCCTGCCAATGCAGGGGACACGGGTTCAAGCCCTGGTCTGGGAAGATCCCACATGCCGCGGAGCAACTAGGCCCATGAGCCACAATTACCAAGCCTGCACATCTGGAGCTTGTGCTCTGCAACAAGAGAGGCCGCAACAGTGAGAGGCCCGCACACCGCGATGAAGAGTGGCCCCCACTCGACGCAACTAGAGAAAGCCCTCGCACAGAAACGAAGATCCAACACACCCAAAAATAAAATAAATAAATTAAAAGCCATGCTCATAAAATATTTAAAAAAAAAAAAGAATCTAGGCAAAATAGTAGCAAATTATACCCAAAATGGAAAATAGAAAAAAAGAGAAGAAATTAGTGAAATAGAAAACAAAAAGCACAGTAGAAAGGATCTACAAAGCCAGAAATTGAAAAGATTAATAAAACTGATATATTCCCAGTGAGACTGACTTTGAAAAAAACAAGAGAAAGAAGGCAAAAATAGTCAACATCAGGAATGAAAAAGGGGGTATGTAGAACCTGTTACATGAAAGAGATAATTGCAGGATTTTATGAACAATATTATATCTAAAAATTTGTTTAAATGGACAAATTCCTAAAAACAGAATTCAAATAACTAAAACTGACTTAAGAAGAATGATATCTGAAGAGTCCTATTACTATTAAAGAAGATGAATTTGTAATTGAAAACCTTCCCACAACGGAAACTACAGGCCCAGGGGCTTCACCAACGTAATTCTACTAAACATTTAAGGAAGAAATCATTTCACTCTTATACCGCTCTTCCAGAAAATACAAAGTTCCTAATTTATTCTTTGAGGCTGACTTAATCTTAATACCAAAACCTGATAAGGCCATTATGAGGATGAAATTTTACACAACTCAATTTCATTCAGTTTTATTTTATCAAATAAAATATTAGCAAATCAAATCTAGCTGTATATAAAAAGGTTCCATGTGAAACCCAAGTTGACTTTATTCCAGGAGAACAAGGTTAAATTAATATTTGAAAATCAGTCAGCATAATAAAGGAGAAAGTAATATGATAATCAAAATAGATGCAGAAAAACATTTGATAGTGTTCAACATCCATTCAAGGATTAAATCTCTCAAATTAGGAACTGTAATTAACTTTGTTAATCTGATAAATAGTATCTTTGAAAAAAAAAAAAGGACACTAACCCATAGCAAGTATCACACTTAATGGCGAAATGCTGAAAACTTTCCCTTTGTGATTATAAAGAAGACAAAAATATCCATTATCACCACTTCTGTTCAGCTTCATATAGGTGGTCTTAGCCAGTGCACTAAATCAAGAAAAAATTAGAAGTACAGGTATTGTGACAATAAAAATGTTTTTTTCCACAGATGATATGATTGAATATGTAGGGTCCTAAAGAATTTACCGCTAAATTATTAGAAGGAATAAATGACTTTTAGCAAGGTTGCTAAATCAGTACAAGGTCAAAATACAAAATTCAAATAAGTTTTATACAACAGCAAGAATTTAAAAATGATACATATTCATGTATAAAAGCATCAAAAATTCAAATACCTAGTGACAAATATTTTAAAATTAGTGTATCAACACCTTCACACAGAAAACTATGAAATATTACCAAGAAAAATTAAATAAATAGAAAAATATATGTTCATGGACTAGAAGACTCAGTATTAGAAAGATGTCAGTTCTCCCCAAATGTATCCATAATTTGATGTAAATAGTACGTTAAAAATCATAACAAGTTTATATGGAACTTCACTAAATGATTTTTAAATTATATGGAAATACACAAGAAAAAGAGTCAAGATACTTTTGAAGAAAAACAATAACATGATAGGATCTGCTATAGTGGATAGCAAGACTTTATTGTAAAGATACAGTAATTAAAACAATGAGGTATTTGTCAGATAGAAAAATAGACCCATGAAATAGTATAGAGAGCCCAAAAACAAAGACACACATATTTTGGCACTTCATAGGACAAAGTAGTAATGCAAACCCATGGGGAAAAGACAGTCTTTTCATGTGTTTGTTGGCAATCTCTATATTGTCTTTGGAGAAATGTCTATTTAGGTCTTCTGCCCATTTTTGGATCGGGTTTTTTGTTTTTTTGATACTGAGCTGCTTGTAAATTTTGAAGATTAATCCTTTGTCTGTTGCTTCATTGGCAAATATTTTCTCCCATTCTGAGGAATGCTCAACATCACTAATCATTAGAGAAATGTAAATCAAAACTACAATGAGGTATGACCTCACACCAGTCAGAATGGCCATCATCAGAAAAATCTACAAACAATAAACGCTGGAGAGGGTGTGGAGAAAAGGGAATCGTCTTGCACTGTTGGTGGGAATGTAAATTGATACAGCCACTATGGAGAACAGTATGGAGGTTCCTTAAAAAACTAAAAATAGAACTACCATATGACCCAGCAATCCCACTACTGGGCATATACCCTGAGAAAACCATAATTCAAAAAGAGTCAGGTACCACATTGTTCATTGCAGCTCTATTTACAATAGCCAGGATATAGAAGCAACCTAAGTGTCCATTGACAGACGAATGGATAAAGAAGATGTGGCACATATATACAATGGAATATTACTCAGCCATAAAAAGAAACGAAATTGAGTTATTTGTAGAGAGGTGGATGGACCTAGAGTCTGTCATACAGAGTGAAGTAAGTCAGAAAGAGAAAAATAAATACTGTATGCTAACACATATATAATCTAAAAAAAAAAAAGGTTCTGAATAACTTAGGGGCAGGACAGGAATAAAGACGCAGACATAGAGAATGGACTTGAGGACACGGGGAGGGGGAAGGGTAAGCTGGGACGAAGTGAGAGAGTGGCATGGGCATATATACACTACCAAATGTAAGATAGATAGCTAGTGGGAAGCAGCTGCATAGCACAGGGAGATCAGCTCAGCGCTTTGTGACCACCTAGAGGTGTGGGATAGGGAGGGTGGGAGGGAGACACGAGAGGGAGGAGATATGAAGATATATGTATATGTATAGCTGATTCACTTTTTTATACAGCAGAAACTAACACACCATTGTAAAGCAATTATACTCCAATAAAGATGTTAAAAAAAAACAGTATTTTCAACACATAGTGCTGAGTTAATTGGAAATCTTTATGAAATTTTTAAAATCTCAACACTTTCCTCAATTCTACACAAAAGTCAATTCCAGATGGACTGTTGTAAAATTAACAAGAAATAATGTTTATAGATGAAAATATGAGACACCATTGCAAACTTCAGGTAGGAAAAAATTTCTTAAATAGGACAGAAAAAAATGAACATCCATAGAGGAAATTACTGATAAATTGGACATTATTTTATTTTTTTATATTTTTTTATTATTATTATTTTTTGGCTGCGTTAGGTCTTAGTTGCGGCATGGGGTGTTCATTGTGGCATGTGGGCTTCTCTCTAGTCGTGGCACGTGGGCTTCAGAGCGTGTGGGCTCTGTAGTTTGCAGTACGTGGGCTCTCTCCTTGAGGCGTGCGAGCTCAGTAGTTGTGGCGCACGGGCTTAGTTGCTCCACAGCATGTGGGATCTTCCAGGACCAGGGCTCGAACCTGTGTCCCCTGCACTGGCAGGCAGATTCTTAACCACTACGCCACCAGGGAAGTCCCAGCAGCCCAAATAATAAATAAATAGTCTCATATTTGTAAAATGGAATAATACACAACAATGAAAATGAAAAAACCCTGAAACTATTATTACATTTAGCAACATGGGTAAATTTCAGAAACAAAATATTGAGTGAAAAAAAAGGAAATAACAATACATACCCTAGGATTCCATTTATAAAAAGTTTCCAAATAGGTAAAACTGAACTATTTGTCTTAGAAATCAGGACTCTGGTTATTTGGCAAGACAGGAAGAGTGATTGGGACGGGGTACCAGGGAAACTGCTGAGATGCTGGAAATGTCCTGGATCTTGACCCAGCCAGACAGTGGTTTTATGGGTATTTGTGATAATTCATTGTACTCTTCTACGTGGTTATACTTTACCACCAAAAATGCACTCTATGAAGTACTGCTAAGATTTTATTTATTATTAGATTTTTCTAATAATGAAATACAGAAAACTGGGATCAAATACTTCCCTTATCCCTATAGGTGACATTTTCTAGCCTTTCTCTGTGTATCTGGCATATCAGAATATCAGGTTTATGATCCTATAAGATCATGGTCACAAAGACATTTTGCCAGAAAAGAAAAAGTCCTACTTCTCATTGTAGAATCCAGAGATGTCTGCTCTATTTTACCCCAGAGAGCTCTGAGACAATGAACAACGGAGCACAAAGAGAGAAGCACAGAGAAACACACAGAGGGACAACAGTCTACCCTGTCTGGTTCTGATGATCTGTGGAAACTCCTCAAATGGACGATTCCTATTCATTCTTTCTCATCAGAATTTACCTGTGTCAATCTGCCATTCACTGCTATAAAGGGAGATACTGTTCTATTGCTTCATGTATGAATTAACCACTTGCCCCAGTGAAGGTGTTTATTTCAAAACCTTTAAAGGCTAACCTACTGCCAGATGGGAGCTTAGTGAAACCTGAAGTCATTTATCTTTGATCTACTTGCAGAAAATCCTTGTCTCTGAACAATTCAAACTTCACAAGTGACTGAGGTTTGTAGGTAAGCAGAGGGATTTGAAAGATGCTACAATGGGGGCTGCAATAATCAAATGTAGATCAGTTATAGCAGTAGCCAAAATTCAATCAAGGTACAGAATTGGAAGAAAAAAATCTTTTTTTTATCTACAGCAAGTGTAAAATTCTGATCATAAACACAGTTTAGAACTTTTTAACACATGGAAATTTTTTTGCAATAGGAAATTGAAAGTCCTGGGCTTACATGGACACATAATGTATAAATTTAGGTGAGTTTATACATAAACCCATAACTTTCAATTACTTATTATAAAAAGTTTTCACTAGTCTGTGTAGTTATTAAGGGTTTTTTTTAAGTCATTCAATACAGCTTTTTTCTAATAGAGGCAATCAAGTCCTTGTACTAATGCCTACAAAGCCCAGGATTAACTGTCCACTTCCAAACGGAAGTCCTGAAAATGGTCAAAGGGACTTGTTTCATCATGGATTAACTTGATTATTAAATTTTACAACTCTGGGCTGCTAAGGAAGAGATCTTGAATTTTTTTCCCACCTGTGACCATCTTCTTCAGATCTGCCTTTAACTTGCTTCTGCAAAGACCCACTGTCTGCTTTTTTCTGAGGAAATTATTATTATAAATAACTACATAAATGTATTAAAGCTATGTTTTGTTTAGCTAGAAATTTTTAGAAGGTGGAGAGAAGTGGGCCATGTTTCAAAAATGTAAATGCAGTTGAAGAGGATCCCTCAGCCGAGGAGAGTCTTTACCAGCCATTTGGCTGCAGTGAGGGAAACATATTAAGGCTGCCTGCACTGGAGTGCAGTTCCAGTGAGTTCTTGGAGCTACAGGGAAGTACTGAGGCAAACCTTTCATCCTGATGAATATAAAAAGTAGGTTTCACTCATTTGTGCATTCAGCAAATATTTATCGAACATCTACTCTATCAAAGTCACTGGTACTTGAGTGTGAATTGGCGAAAAATGCTGCAACAGTACAATGAAAGAAAAATAGGAAGAACTATATGAAAGTAAATATCAAATGAAGGTTATACTTAAATACAGATAAAAACACTTTCCTCTGAAAACAAGATGACCGTGAGGCATATTCCTGATTCTCTCCATCACTCTCATTAGTAGGAAGCCAAACCATAGGTCTATTTGTCTAGAGGCTGTTATCCTGAAGTACAGGCATGCACAGATGGAGTTAATTAGCTGCCCTTGAGCTAGGCGTACTTACAATTGCCTTGACTTTGATGGAAACATCATTAAAGAAACTGGTCCTTTAATAGCAATCCCTGAGATTCCATAGCCTGTTAAGAAAACTGAGGAAGCAGAAGAGATTTCTGCCATATCAAGGAGTCTGAAGTCTTCTCTTTCAGAATATTCCAAAATGGCCTCTCTATTACATCAGATGCTATAGCCTAAGAGATGATGCAAATGTATTAATAATTACTATAATGTCTGTTTCCTACTGAGATAAAACTGGTTTAAGTCCAGCTCAACAAAACACTTATAAAGAGGCAGCAAGCAGAAGATAGATTTTTTTCCCCTTAAACCTAAAACAGGACACTGTATTTGTCTTAATAGATAACAGCTCATGTTACCTTACCTGTAATTAACCTTACCTCCAAAAGCAAAATAAACATAAGATAATAATTCTTCATCCTAGGGACAAAATGGGATATTTTCTATACTTTATCTTCTCTTGTTTGTTGAGCCTTTATGAAATTTGGTCTTCATTTTACTAAATGTGTAAGTGTAAGATGCAAAATTTCCTGGAAGTGCAGCAAGAAGAAATTTAGAACACAGAAAGCTTTTGCACAGCCAAGGAAACCATTAACAAAATGAAAAGGCAACCTACCAAACGGGAGAAAATATTTGCAAATCCTATCTCTGATACGGGGTTAGTATGCAAAATACACAAAGAACTCATACAACTCAATAGCAAAAACAAAAAATTGGATTAAAAAATGGGCAGAAGATTTGAATAGGTATTTTTCCATAGAAGACATACAGATGATGAACAAGTACACGAAAAGATACTTAACATCACTAATCATCAGGGAAATGCAAATCAAAACCACAATGAGATATCACCTCATACCTGTTAGAATGGCTATTACCAAAAAGACAAGTGCACCAGAGGGCAGACAGCAGAAGCAAGAAGAACTACAATCCCGCAGCTTGTGGAACAAAAAACACATTCATAGAAAGACAGACAAGATGAAAAGGCAGAGAGCTATGTACCAGATGAAGGAACAAGATAAAACCCCAGAAAAACAACTAAATGAAGTCTAGATAGGCAACCTTCCAGAAAAAGGATTCAGAATAATGATAGTGAAGATGATCCAGGACCTCAGAAAAAGAATGGAGGCAAAGATCGAGGAGATGCAAGAGATGTTTAACAAAGACCTAGAAGAATTAAAGAACAAACAAACAGAGATGAACAATACAATAACTGAAATGAAAACTACACTAGAAGGAATCAATAGCAGAATAACTGAGGCAGAAGAACGGATAAATGACCTGGAAGACAGAATGGCAGAATTCACTGCCGTGGAACAGAATAAAGAAAAAAGAATGAAAAGAAATGAAGACAGCCTAAGAGACCTCTGGGACAACATTAAACGCAACAACATTCGCATTATAGGGGTCCCAGAAGGAGAAGAGAGAGAGAAAGGACCCGAGAAAATATTGGAAGAGATTATAGTCGAAAACTTCCCTAACATGGGAAAGGAAATAGCCACCCAAGTCCAGGAAGGGCAGCCAGTCCCATACAGGATAAACCCAAGGAGAAACACGCTGAGACACATAGTAATCAATTTGGCAAAAATTAAAGACAAAGAAAAATTATTGAAAGTAGCAAGGGAAAAACGACAAATAACATACAAGGGAACTCCCAAAAGGTTAACAGCTGATTTCTCAGCAGAAACTCTACAAGCCAGAAGGGAGCAGCATGATATACTTAAAGTGATGAAAGGGAAGAACCTACAACCAAGATTACTCTACCCGGCAAGGATCTCATTCAGATTCGATGGAGAAATCAAAAGCTTTACAGACAAGCAAAAGCTAAGAGAATTCAGCACCACCAAACCAGCTTTACAACAAATGCTAAGGGAATTTCTCTAAGTGGGAAACACAAGAGAAGAAAAGGACCTACAAAAAAACCCCAAAACAATTAAGAGAATGGTCATAGGAACATATATATAGATAATTACCTTAAACATGAATGGATTAAATGCTCCAACCAAAAGACACAGGCTTGCTGAATGGATACAAAAACAAGACCCATATATATGCTGTCTACAAGAGACCCACTTCAGACCTAGGGACACATACAGACTGAAAGTGAGGGGATGGAAAAAGATATTCCATGTAAATGGAAATCAAAAGAAAGCTGGGGGCTTCTCTGGTGGCGCAGTAGTTGAGAGTCCACCTGCCGATGCAGGGGACATGGGTTCATGCCCCGGTCTGGAAAGATCCCACATGCCACAGAGTGGCTAGGCCCGTAAGCCATGGCTGCTGAGCCTGCACATCCAGAGCCTGTGCTCTGCAACGGGAGAGGCCACAACAGTGAGATGCCTGCGTACCACACACACACAAAAAAAGAAAGAAAGTTGGAGTAGCAATACTCATATAAGATAGACCTTAAAATAAAGCATGTTTTAAGAGACAAGGAAGGACACTACATAATGATCAAGGGATCAATCCAAGAAGAAGACATAACAATTATAAATATATATGCACCCAACATAGGAGCACCTCAATACATAAGGTAACTGCTAACAGCTATAAAAGAGGAAATCAACTGTAACACAATAATAGTGGGGGACTTTAACACCTCACTTACACTAATGGACAGATCATCCAAAATGAAAATAAATAAGGAAACAGAAGCTTTAAATGACACAATAGACCAAATAGATTTAATTGATACGTATAGGACATTCCATCCAAAAACAGCAGATTACACTTTCTTCTCAAGTGTGCATGGAACGTTCTCCAGGATAGATCACATCTTGGTTCACAAATCAAGCCTCAGTAAATTTAAGAAAATTGAAATCATATCAAGCATCTTTTCTGACCACAATACTATGAGATTAGAAATGAATTACAGAGAAAAAAACATAAAAAACACAAACACATGGAGGTTAAACAATACGTTACTAAATAACCAAGAGATCACTGAAGAAATCAAAGAGGAAATCCAAAAATACCTAGAGACAAATGACAATGAAAACACGACAATCCAAAACCTATGGGATGCAACAAAAGCAGTTCTAAGAGGGAAGTTTATAGCTATACAAGCCTACCTCAAGAAACAAGAAAAATCTCAAATGAACAATCTAACTTTACACCCAAAGGAACTAGAGAAAGAAGAACAAACAAAACCCAAAGTTAGCAGAAGGAAAGAAATGATCAAGATCAGAGCAGAAATAAATGAAACAGAAACAAAGAAAACAATAGCAAAGATCAATAAAACTAAAAGCTGGTTCTTTGAGAAGATAAACAAAATTGGTAAACCATTAGCCAGACTCATCAAGAAAAAGAGGGAGAGGACTTAAATCAATAAAATTAGAAATGGAAAGGGAGAAGTTACAACAGACACTGCAGAAATACAAAGCATCCTAAGAGACTACTACAAGCAACTCTATGCCAATGAAATGGACAACCTGGAAGAAATGGACAATTCTTAGAAAGGTATAACCTTCCAAGACTGAACCAGGAAGAAATAGAAAATATGAACAGACCAATCACAAGTAATGAAATTGAAACTGTGATTAAAAATCTTCCAAAACAAAAAAAAAGACAAGTGATAACAAGTGTTGGAGAGGATGTGGACAAAAGGAAGGAATGTGCACTGCTGGTGGGAATGTAAATTGGTGCAGCTACTATGGAAAACAATATGGAGGTTCCTCAAAAAATTAAGAATAGAAGTACCATATGATCCAGCAATTCTACTTCTGGGTATTTATCCAAAGAAAATGAAATGAAAATGAACCCCCATATTCATTTCAGCAATATTTACAGTAGCCAAGATATGGAAACAACCTAAGTGTCCATTGATGGATGAATGGATAAAGATGTTGTGGCATGTATATACAATGGGATATTATTTAGCAGTAAAAAGGAAGGAAATCTTGCCATTTGCAACAAGTATGGATAGGTCTTGAGTGCATTATGCTAAGTGAGATAAGTCAGACAGAGAAAGACTGATACTGTATGATCTCACTAAAACAAAACAAAAACAAAAGAATGAGCTCGTAGATACAGAGAACATATTGGTGGTTGCCAGAGGCAGTGGGCTGGGGAGGAAGTGGGCAAACTAAATGAAGGGGGTCAAAGAGTACAAACTTCTAGTTGTAAAATAAATAAGTCATGGGGATGTAACATACAGCATGGTGACTACAGTTAATAATACTGTATTGCATATTTGAAAATTGCTAAGAGTAAATCTTTAAAGTTCTCATCATAAGAAATTAGGTATGGCAATGGATGTTAACTAGACTTACCGTGTTAATCATTTCACAATGTAGACAAATACTGAATCAGTATATTGTATACCTGAAACTAATATAACATTATATGTCAATTATACCTAAATTTTTAAAAAAAGGATAGTAGGTTTTCCCCAACATTAAATCATAGACTTATAGAAAGAGAAGGGGCTCAGAAAGGATACCAGGAGCATGTTTCCCAGCTGAAAAGCTGACCTTTCTCATAAGGAGAGCTTCCCTGTGCATCAGGGCCTCTAAAATTTCTCTCCTTGGCTCCACTGGCTCCTTGTTTGACTCTCTCTGCCACATCTCTGCCCACCTTAACTGAAAGTAATAAAGGTGAGCTCTCCAATCACAGTCCAAAGAAAGGAACTCTTTTTATCCATGAATCTGGGTGCCCATCAAGTGCATGTTCTTTTCAAAGACCTAATCCTTTTCACTCCTCATCAATAGACTAAACTCACCATCATTTCATTCTTCTATTTTCATTAGTAGATGCAGCAAAATATCCTTTTTTAAAAAAAGAGGAAATAAAAGAAAAATCTCCTTTGAAATACTTTGAAAGTTTATCGCTAAAAATAGAACTCCCACAAGATCCAGTGATTCTACTTCTGGGAATATATTCAAATGAAAACATTAACTCAGAAAGATCTGCACCATGTTCATAGCAGCATTATTTACAAAAGTCAAGACATGGAAACAACCTACGTGTCCATTAACGGATGAACGGATAAAGAAGTGTGGTATGTATGTACAATGGAATAACATTCAAACATTTAAAAAAATGAGCAAATTCTACCATTTTTGACAACATGGGTGGACCTTGAAGGCACTGTGCTAAGTGAAATAAGTCAGACAGAGAAAGACAAATACTGAATGATCTCACTTATATGTGGAATCTAAAAAACACCAAAACAAAAAACCAAAAACCCCAACCTCCCCCAACAAATTTATAGAAAAATTGGTCAGATTTGTGGTTACCAGAGGTAAGGGTTGGGGGAGGGTGAAATGTAATCAAAAGGTATAAACTTCTAGTTATAAGATTTTAAACACTAAGGATGTAACGTACAACATGATGACTGTAGTTAACACTTCCACATGATATATAGGAAAATTGCTAAGAGTACATCTTAAGAGTTCTCCTCACAGGGAGATTTTGTGTGTGTGTGTGTGTGTGTGGTACGCGGGCCTCTCACTGTTGTGGCCTCTCCTGTTGCAGAGCACAGGCTCCGGACGTGCAGGCTCAACGGCCACGGCTCACGGGCCCAGCCGCTCCGCGGCACGTGGGATGCTCCCGGACCGGGGCACGAACCCACATCCTCTGCATCGGCAGGCGGACTCTCAACCACTGTGCCACCAGAGAAGCCCCGGGAGATCTTTGTTTTTTATTATTATACCTATCTGAGATGAGGGATGTTAACTAAACCTATTTTGGTAATCGTTTCATATATACATAAATCAAACCATCTTGCTGTATAACTTAAACTTATACAGTGATACATGTCAATTATTTCTCAATAAAACTGGAAAAAAAAACTGGAATAAATTTATCAAAAGAGGTGCACTGAAAACTGCAAAACATTGTCAAAAGAAATTAAAGCATCCATATCCCATATTCATGGATCAAAGTGACCTATAGATTCAATGCACTTCCTATCAAAACCAGGTACTCTCTTTTGCAGATGTTGAGAAGCTGATCCTAAAATTCATATGGAAATAAAAGCAACTTAAAGTAACTAAAGCTATCTTGAAAAAGAAGAACTAAGTTGCAGGACTCACACTTCCTGGTTTCAGAATTGACTACAAAGTTACAGTAATTGTGACAGGGTGGTACCGGCATAAAGAGAGACATATAGGTCAATAGAACAGAATTGAGAGTCCAAAAATAAACCTTCACATTTATGTTTAATTTATTTTCATCAGGATGCAAAGGGAATTTGATGGGGGAAAGAATGGTCTTTATAACAAATGTTGCCCAGACAACTGGATGTCCACAAGCGAAAGAATGAACCCAAACCCCTTCCTCACACTGTATATAAAAGTAATTCAAACTGAATCATAGAATTCAACTTAAGTGCTAAAGCTATAAAACTCTCAGAAAAAAAATAGGAATCAATATTCATGACCTTGAGTTAGGCAACGTTTTCTTAGCTACAACACCAAAAAGTACACCTAACAAAAGGAAACAATACATAAATTGGACTTGATCAATTAAAAACTAGTACTACAAGTGATACCATCAAGAGAGTGAAAAGACAGCCTAAAGAATGGGAGAAATATTTACAAACCATACATCTGATAAGGGTCTAATATCTAGAATAAAGAAAACTTACAACAATAATAAAAAGATAACACAATTAATAAATGGGAAGTGGATCTGAACAGACACTTCTCCAAAGGAGACAGACAAATGGCAAATAAACACATGAAAAGATATTCAGTATCAGTAGCCATTAGGGAAATGTAAGTCAAAACAATACCATTTCACAACCATTAGGATGGCTATTTTTAAAAAAAGGCTGATAATAACAAGTGTTGGTGAGGATGTGGAGAAATTGAAACCCTCATACATTGCTGATGGGAATGTAAAGTAGTGCAGCTGCTTGGAAAACAGATTGGTAATTCCTTAATTACTATATGACCTAGAAAGTTCTCTCCTAGGTACCTACCCGTGAGGTTAGAAAACACATATCCACACAAAGACTTGTACATGAATGTTCATTGTATTATCATAATAGCCAAAATGTGGAAACAATCAAAGTGTTCATTAATTCATGAGTGGATAAATAAGATACAGTATATCATGCAATAGAACATAATTCAGCAATAAAAATTAAAGAAGCACCAATACCTGCTATAGCATAGGAAGCCCCTGAAAATATGCTATGTGAAAGAAGCCAGTCACAAAAGACCACATGTTTGTATGGTTCCTTTTATATGAAATGTCTGGAACAGGCAAATCATAGAAGTGGAAAGATGATTAGTGGTTGCCTAGGGCAGGGGGTTGAGTGTGTGGAGGAGAATGGGGGATGAGTGATTGCTAATGGGAATGCTGTTTCTTTTTGGGTGACAAAAATGTTCTAAAATTAGATTGTGACGATGGTGACACAACTCTGTGAATATACTGAAAACCATCGAATTATATACTTTAAATAGGTGAATTGTATGGCATGTAAATATCTCAATAAAGCTATTAAAAGGAAGGATAAAGGGAGGGAGGGAGCAAGGGAAGAAGGGAGGGGGGATGGAGGAACTAGAGCTTTGACTCAAAGGAAATATTTTGAGGGACTGGAACAAAATGTGTATATTCTCAGCACCAGAAAACACTATAAACAAATAGACCCTGGTGTGTACAAATAAAGGAAAGGACATTAAGTAAATGAAGATAACTAAATAGACTGTATAGAGGGTGTGCATTCCAGTTTATGTTTCTAGCACATTAGAACAACGTAGGTTGTTTCGGAAAATTAGTTTTGGCATACTGATCAATCTTACCTTGTTCAAAATCTAGAGATCTGATACTGCACCTGTGAATGATCCTAGCATTTACTAAGCACCCACTTACATTTTCAGCATGGTTAGAGATGGAAAAACTTAAAAATCAGATCCTAGTATTGTATTTGATGAAACAAAGCAAAAACACATGCAGTGGGAACCTAGCTAAATACACTTTAATCCATTCAACATATATTTAAAGACTACCTGTGATGTACAAAGGACTGTTTTGAGCAGGAGAAGGCTGGGGATAAAGATAAAAGTGGGTGAAACTATGTTCCCTTCCCTCAAAATATTCAAAGTCTATTATAAAACACCTACTCAAATAGGTGTAATATAAGGCATTATGTGATACAGGCCTAAAAAAGGTAAACATTTTAAGGGGAGGTCAGAGAAGGGCAAACTAATCTAGGGCTGATGGGATTAGAGAAGACTTCAAAAGCCTTCTAGCTGTTGATCTGTTTCTCACCTTCTCTCTTAAAACAAAACAAAAACTTAACACTAACACATTCTGTTTTAATTTTAATCAAAATTATAAAAGATTCAGATAGTTCCACAAGGTTATTAAGACAAAAGTCTCCAGCCAGCCTTTTTTCCACCTGTGCATTTTCCCCTCCCAGAGGCCACCAGTTTTACCTCTTTCAGCTGATTGTTTTGGTATCCCTTTCTCTAAATAACAAACTTGTATCACTATTTTTTGACTTTTCAGTTTTAGGCATTAGCTATTGACTTACCACCACAAAAGAAGAGAATTTAGCTTTATTTCTTTCCAAGGCCTTCATTACACATTGCTTCTTTCCCATTCCTTCATTCTCTCATTAATTCATTTTGTTTAGATTTATATTCAGTGTTTACACTATTATGTCTGCGAAGTACTATTTGCAATTGAGCCACCTGGTAAACCATGATTAATCTTTCCCTTCCTAAACTGCTTTTCGTTTTCCCTATCTTGTTTTTCATTCGTTTGATCTCCTATCTCTTACCTGCTAAGGACTAAAAAGTCTCTTTCCCCAGGCAAGTTTTCTCTCTTGACACTGAAACCTATAGATTTCTTTATTAATTCAACAAATCATAAAAACATCAACTGACCACCTACTGTACATCTGGCATTGTACTGAAACTAAGCACTTTAGATATATTATCTCAGTTAAACCACATGATTCTATTTTGGGTTAGGTACTATTATAAATATACCTTTTACAGATAAGGAAAATAAAAAGTTAGCACTTTAGAAAGTGCTAACTTGCCCAAGTACACAGCTATGTAGAAACATGACGTAAAGTCAAGCAGTGGGACTTAAGAACCTATGATCATAACCACCTATACTTTATACTCTTTCAGTAAATATATATCAACTGGAAACCACCATGAGTCTGGCATGGTCTGTACCATGATAAATAAATCAGACTATTCTTGCCTTCATGGAGCTCACAGTCTAGCAGGTATGACACACAAACAAGAAGATACAATAAGAATGCAATGGATACTCCAATAAAGATGTTAAAAAAAAAGAATGCAATGGAGCACATGGGATAAGTGAAATTAATAGTGAATAGAAGAATACACAGAAATTAGCAAGAAATAAAAAGGATTTCATTTTTAGAAATAAATATTGAGCACACATCAGTGCCAGGCACTGTGCTAGGTGCTGAGGACACAATGTTAAGACAAACAAGAATTTTCCAGGCTGGGAGGGGAATAGGAGAGAGGAAAAGGAGTGATCCAGGCAGGAAACAGCATGTGCAAAGGCCAAGAGATAAAAGAGCATAAACTGTTCAAGGTACTGAAAGCAATTCAGAATAACTATAATATATAATTGTAAGGTGGGGGGTGAGGTATGAAGTTGAAGAGGTTAAAAAAAAAACAAAACAGAGAGGTCTGTAAAGGCAATGTTGAAGAGATTGGACTTTAGTCTAATGATAAATTTGGTACTCACAGCATGCATGTGTGGAGAGAGAGAAGTAAGCGTATTTGTGTTTTAAAACTTTCTTGATTACAGTGTGAAGAATGGATTAGATGGAAGTATGAAAGCATACCTGTTTTTTGTTGTTGAGTTGTAAAAATTCTATATATATTCTGGATATGACATCTTTATCAGATATATGATTTGCAAATATTTTCTCAAATTACTTGGGCTGCTTTTCATTTTCGTGATACTGTCCTTTGATGTACAAGGTTTTGTAATTCTGATGAAGTCCAATTTATCTATTTTTGTTGTTTGTCATTTAGTAATATTTAAGAAACCTTGTGAAATGCAAGGTCATGAAGGTTTGCTTCTATGTTTCCTTCAAAGAGTTCTATAGCTTTAGCACTTAAACTTAAGTATATGATCCATTTTGAGTTGATTTTTGCATGTGGTGTGTGGCAGGATCCAACTTCATGCTTTTGCATGTGGTCATCCAGTTGTCCCAGCACCACTTCTTTTCTTTTTTTTAAAATAAATTTATTTATTTTATTTACATTTTATTTTTGGCTGCGTTGGGTCTTCATTGCTGTGCGTGGGCTCTCTAGTTACGGCGAGCGGAGGCTACTCTTTGTTGTGGTGTGTGGGCTTCTCATTGCGGTGGCTTCTCTTGTTGCCGAGCACAGGCTCTAGGCACACAGGCTTCAGTAGTTGTGGCACGTGGGCTCTAGAGTGCAGGCTCCATAGCTGTGGCATATGGGCTTAGTTGCTCCACGGCCTGTGGGATCTTCCCGGACCAGGGCTCAAACCCGTGTCCCCTGCATTGGCAGGCAGATTCTTAACCACTGCACCACCAGGGAAGCCCCCAGCACCACTTGTTGAAGAGACTGTTCTTTCCGCATTGAATGGTCTTGGAACCCCTGTCAAAAATCAATTGACCATAGATGTATGGGTTTATTTCTGTGCTAATAGAATAAACCAATTCTATTCTATTGATCCTTATGTCTGTCTGTATGCCAGTACTACACTATTTTGATTACTGCAGCTTTGCAGTAAGTTCTGAAATTGGGAAACGTGAATCCTCTAACTTTGTTCTTCTGTTTCAAGACTGCTTGGGCTATTCTGGGTCCCTTGTAATTCCATAAGAATTTTAGGACTGGCTTTTCCATTTCTGCAAAAAAAAAAAAAAAATAATAAACTCCATTGGGGTTTTGATAAGGATTGTATTTAATCAGAAGACGGTTTGGGAGAATATTTCTTCTTAAGAATATTAAGCCTCCCAATCCATGAATGCAGGATGTCTTTCCACATATTTAGGTCTTTAATTTTTTCAGCAATATTGCATAGTAGGAAGTGACATTTAAGTTGACAGAATGTGTGGAGTGAGAAGGGAAGGGAGTGACCTGGTGTGGCATCTGGCCTCAGGGTTCAGGTGTCTGACTTAGTGGCTGGTGTGGCACTCCATGGTGGGAAACCAGGGTAGAGACTACAAGGAGGAAACATTGTTGAATTGAGTTTAGACGTAACAAGACTTAGTGCCAATGAGATATTTAACTCAGAGGGTTAATAATCCTCTTTTAAAACACGCTTACCTCAGCAAGAGTGGATGCTTTGTACTAAACATGACTTTTCAAAACTGAGAGCTCTTTTTCAGGAGATTTCTTTGTCATCAAAGAAAGAATATGTTTGGTATAGTTTTTGCATTCTGTATTTTATTGCATTTTTTCTATTGTGTCTTTACCATATCAATAGGCTACTACACATTTACCTCAAGCAATTAGAATCTCATTTAAAACAATAAATGCGATGGGCCCCCAGCCTGAGGAGCAGGGGCGGGAGCTTTGAGACTAGGGTGGTGCAAAAGCTGTGTGGATAACAGGCTCTTGGTGCTCCAGCCAGGCATCAGGGCAGTGTGCCTCTGAGGTGGGAGAGCCAACTTCAGGATATTAGTCCACAAGAGACCTCCCAGCTCCACATAATATCAAATGGCAAAAATCTCCCAGAGATCTCCATCTCAATGCCAAGACCCAGCTCCACTCAATGACCAGCAAGCTACAGTGCTGGACACGCTATACCAAACAACTAGCAAGACAGGAACACAACCCCTCCCATTAGCAGAGAGGCTGCCTAAAATCATAATAAGGTCACAGACACCCCAAAACACACCACCAGAAGTGGACCTGCCCACCAGAAAGACAAGATCCAGCCTCATCCACCAGAACACAGGCACTAGTCCCCTCCACCAGGAAGCCTACACAGCTCACTGAACCAACCTTAGCCACTGGAGCAGACACCAAAAACAATGGGAACTACGAACCTGCAGCCTGAGAAAAGGAGACCCCAAACACAGTAAGTTAAGCAAAACGAGAAGACAGAGAAACACACAGCAGATGAAGAAGCAAGGTAAAAACCCACCAGACCTAACAAATGAAGATGAAACAGGCAGTCTACCTGAAAACGAATTCAGAATAATGATAGTAAAGATGATCCAAAATCCTGAAAATAGAATGGAGAAAATACAAGAAACATTTAACAAGGACCTACAAGAACTAAAGAGCAAACAAACAGTGATGAACAACACAATAAATGAAATTAAAAATTCTCTAGAAGGGATCAATAGCAGAATAACTGAGGCAGAAGAATGGATAAGTGACCTGGAAGATAAAATAGTGGAAATAACTACTGCAGAGCAGAATAAAGAAAAAAGGATGAAAAGAATTGAGGACAGTCTCAGAGACCTCTGGGACAACATTAAATGCACCAACATTCGAATTATAGGGGTTCCAGAAGAAGAAGAGAAAAGGAAAGGGACTGAGAAAATATTTGAAAAGATTATAGTTGAAAACTTCCCTAATATGGGAAAGGAAATAGTTAATTAAGTCCAGGAAGCACAGAGAGTCCTATACAGGATAAATCCAAGGAGAAACCTGTCAAGACACATATTAATCAAACTATCAAAAATTAAATACAAAGAAAAATTATTAAAAGCAGCAAGGGAAAAATAACATACAAGGGAATCCCCATAAGGTTAACAGCTGATCTTTCAGCAGAAACTCTGCAAGCCAGAAGGGAGTCACAGGACATATTTAAAGTGATGAAGGGGAAACACCTACAACCAAGATTACTCTACCCAGCAAGGATCTCATTCAGATTTGACGGAGAAATTAAAATCTTTACAGACAAGCAAAAGCTAAGAGAACTCAGCACCACCAAACCAGCTTTACAACAAATGCTAAAGGAACTTCTCTAGGCAGGAAACACAAGAGAAGGAAAAGACCTACAATAACAAACCCAAAACAATTAAGAAAATGGTAATAGGAACATACATATCGATAATTACCTTAAATGTAAATGGATTAAATGCTCCAACCAAAAGACACAGACTGGCTGAATGGATACAAAAACAAGACCCAGATATATGCTGTCTACAAGAGACCCACTTCAGACCCAGGGAAACATACAGATTGAAAGTGAACAGATGGAAAAAGATATTCCATGCAAATGGAAATCAAAAGAAAGCTGGAGGAACAATTCTCATATCAGACAAAATAGACTTTAAAACAAAGACAATTACAAGAGACAAACAAGGACACTACATAATGATCAAGGGATCAATCCAAGAAGAAGATATAACAATTTAAAATATTTAATGCACCCAACATAAGAGCACTTCAATACATAAGGCAAATGCTAACAGCCATAAAAGGGGAAATCGACAGTAACACAATCATAGTAGGGGACTTTAACATCCCACTTTCACCAATGGACAGATCATTCCAGAATGAAAATAAATAAGGAAACACAAGCTTTAAATGATACATTAAACAAGATGGACTTAATTGATACTTATAGGACATTCCATCCAAAAACAAGAGAATATACTTTCTTCTCAAGTGCTCATGGAACATTCTCCAGGATAGATCACATGTTGGGTCACAAATCAAGCCTTGGTAAATTTAAGAAAATTGAAAGCGTATCAAGTATCTTTTCCAACCACAATGCTATGAGACTAGATATCAATTACAGGAAAAAATCTGTAAAAAATACAAACACATGGAGGCTAAACAATACACTACTTAATAACCAAGAGATCACTGAAGAAATTAAAGAGGAAATCAAAAAATACCTAGAAACAAACGACAATGAAAACACGATGACGCAAAACCTATGGGATGCAACAAAAGCAGTTCTAGGAGGGAAGTTTACAGCAATACAATCCTACCTTAAGAAACAAGAAACATCTCAAAAAAACAAACTAACCTTACACCTAAAGCAATTAGAGAAAGAAGAACAAAAAACCCCAAAGTTAGCAGAAGGAAAGAAATCATAAACATCAGATGAGAAATAAATGAAGGAAACAATAGCAAAGATCAATTAAACTAAAAGCCGGTTCTTTGAGAAGATAAACAAAATTGATGAAACATTAGCCAGACCCATCAAGAAAAAAAGGGAGATGACTCAAATCAATAGAATTAGAAATGAAAAAGGAGAAGTAACGACTGACACTGCAGAAATACAAACGATCGTGAGAGATTACTACAAGCAACTATATGTCAATAAAATGGACAACCTGGAAGAAATGGACAAATTCTTAGAAATGCAAAACCTTCTGAGACTGAACCAGGAAGAAATAGAAAATACGAACAGACCAATCACAAGCACTGAAATTGAAACTGTGATTAAAAATCTTCCAACAAACAAAAGCCCAGGACCAGATGGCTTCACAGACGAATTCTATCAAACATTTAGAGAAGAGCTAACAGCTATCCTTCTCAAACTCTTCCAAAATATAGCAGAGGGAGGAATACTCCCAAACTCTTTCTATAACGCCACCATCACCCTGATACCATAACCAGACAAAGATGTCACAAAGAAAGAAAACTACAGGCCAATATCACTGATGAACATAGATCCAAAAATCCTCAACAAAATACTGGCAAACAGAATCCAAGAGCACATTAAAAGGATCATACACTGGGCCTCCCAGGTAGCACAGTAGTTGAGAGTCCGCCTGCCGATGCAGGGGACACAGGTTCGTGCCCCGGTCCGGGAAGATCCCACATGCTGCAGAGCAGCTGGGCCCGTGAGCCATGGCCGCTGAACCTGCGCATCTGGAGCATGTGCTTCGCAACGTGAGAGGCCACAACACTGAGAGGCCCACGTAACGCAAAAAAAAAATAAAGAAGATATCATACACCACGATCAAGTGGGGTTTATCCAAAGAATGCAAGGATTCTTCAATATATGCAAATCAATCAATGTGATACACTATATTAACAAATTGAAGGAGAAAAACCATATGATCACCTCAATAGATGCAGAGAAATCTTTTGACAAAATCCAATACCCATTTACGATAAAAACCCTCCAGAAAGTAGGCATAGAGGGAACTTAACTCAACATAATAAAGGCCATATATGACAAACCCACAGCCAACACTGTCCTCAATGGTGAAAAATTGAAACCATTTCCACTACTATCAGGAACAAGACAAGGTTGCCCATTCTCACCACTATTATTCAACATAATTTTGGAAGTTTTAGCCACAGCAATCAGAGAAGAAAAAGAAAAAAAAGGAATCCAAATCAGAAAAGAAGAAGTAAAGCTGTCACTGTTTGCAGATGACATGATACTATACATAGAGAATCCTAAGGATGCTACCAGAAAACAACTAGAGCTAATCAATGAATTTGGTAAAGTAGCAGGATACAAAATTAATGCACAGAAATCTCTTGCATTCCTATACACTAATTATGAAAAATGTGCAAGTGAAATTAAGAAAACACTTGCATTTATGACTGCAACAAGAATAAAATATCTAGGAATAAACCTACCTAAGGAGACAAAAGACCTGTATGCAAAAAACTATAAGACACTGATGAAAGAAATTAAACATGATACAAATAGATGGAGAGATATACCATGTTCTTGGATTGGAAGAATCAACATTGTGAAAATGACTATACTACCCAAAGCAGTCTACAGATTCAATGCAATCCCTATCAAACTACCACTGGCATTTTTCACAGAACTAGAACAAAAAAAAAATCTCACAATTTGCACGGAAACACAAAATACCCCGAATAGCCAAAGCAATCTTGAGAAAGAAAACTGGAACTGGAGGAATCAGGCTCCCTGACTTCAGACTATACTACAAAGCTACAGTAATCAAGAAGTATGGTACTGGCACAAAAACAGAAATATAGATCAGTGGAACAGGATAGAAAGCCCAGAGATAAACCCACGCACATATGGTCACCTTATCTTTGATAAAGAAGGTAGGAATATACAGTGGAGAAAAGACAGCTTCTTCAGTAAGTGGTGCTGGGAAAACTGGACAGCTACACGTAAAAGAATGAAATTAGAACACTCCCTAACACCACACACAAAAATAAACTCAAAATGGATTAAAGACCTAAATGTAAGGCCAGACACTATTAAACTCTTAGAAGAAAACATAGGCAGAACACTCCATGACATAAATCACAGCAAGATCCTCTTTGACCCACCTCCTAGACAAATGGAAATAAAAACAAAAATAAACAAATGGGACCTAATGAAACTTAAAAGCTTTTGCACAGCAAAGGAAACCATAAACAAGACAAAAAGACAACCCTCAGAATGGGAGAAAATATTTACAAATGAAGCAACTGACAAAGGATTAATCTCCAAAATTTACAAGCAGCTCATGCAGCTCAATATCAAAAAAAAACAAACAACCCAATCCAAAGATGGGCAGAAGACCTAAATAGACATTTCTCCAAAGAAGATATACAGATTGCCAACAAACACATGAAAGAATGCTCAACATCATTAATCATTAGAGAAATGCAAATCAATACTACAATGAGATATCATCTCACACTGGTCAGAAAGGCCATCATCAAAAAATCTAGAAACAATAACTGCTCGAGAGGGTGTGGAGAAAAGGGAACCCTCTTGCACTGTTGGTGGGAATATAAATTGATACATGTAGGGCGCGGCTGGATAGCCACTGCGCATGCGCTAAGTATGCCGCTAGGGCGCATGCACCTAATATGCTAATCAGGTTTTGAAGCAGTGGCCTATCCAAAGTCCGGCTTGCGAAATGCGATAACCATACGGACGAATCAGGGACTTACACAAGTCCTTAAGCCCTTATATAAGCAGACAGGCTCGAGCGTACGGGGTCTTCCTTCCATCCGCCCGAAACCAAGCTGTACTCCAATAAAGTGTGATGCGAGAAGAATCTAGCGTGTGGTGATTCGTCATTCTGCTGGTCAGAAGCGGCTCGCCGCGAGTGGTGCCGAAACCCGGGAATCTGCGCGCCCCGCATGGAGGACCAATTCAGAACTCGACACACGGAGTGAACCGCCGTTAAGTAGTCCAGTTTAGGATGAGCTGAATCCCAAGGAGGAGGCGGATCTGGAAGAAGCAGCTGCCGAATATGAAAGAGGACGATATGGCAGTTCCCCATGTGCTCGTCCGCCATTTTGTGCCTCTGCGGGTGCTCGTCCGCCATTTTGTGCTTCTGCTAAATCAAAAGCTTTAACATGTGCTCAGACTTCCGCTTTTATTACTAGCGCCCCCCCCCCGGCGCTGCGGTTCGGGAACCGCCAAAGTGTACATTCATACCCAGAGAAGTCTGGTCTCAGGATCAAGATCCAATTTGGGTCCCGACAAGGTTAACAAGAGTCGTGGAAGATAATCCCAAGAACAATGTGGAGCGCTCAAGGAGTGACACTGGGCTGGATACTGTTGATGAGCTTCCCCCTGCTCAAGGCGGAGATCAAGACGTTTTGGGGAATTAGCCGAACCTGGCCAGTCCCCATCCCCGTTCATTCTCAAAGTACCATTCTCCCAGTATTGTATTCTACTAGCTGTGAGATGAATACGGCTTGTGCTAGGCCACTAAGCACAGATTGGATGCTCTGAATAAGAGCAAGCAGATTGGAGAATTCCTAAAGGGAAATTGGTCCCGCGAGGCGGAGAAGATGATATTTAAGCAGAAGTTGAATATCCTGCAGCTGAATGCAACCAGAGTGGATCCAGTGACTCTTGAAGAATTTACCGCATGGCTAGCTAGAGCATTTTCCTTTTTTAAGGAATGGGTGGGTGTGGGACTGTTCGCAGCCTGCTGTTTGTTTGGGATAGTGTTGTGTCTCTGGTTGGTCTGTCGTATTCGCATTCGAACCCGGCGAGATAGGATAATGCTCACTCAGGCGCTTGTGGCCATCAGTGAAGGCGAGTCCCCCGCAGCCTGGCTCTCCACCCTAAAAAACATATGATCGCCCTTGCACAGAGGGGCCTTGCCGCCATTGCACCTCTATAGGGGATCGGCCCTAGGGGCTGCCTCTGCACGGAGAGGTCTCGTTACCATTGCACCTCCATGAGGAGCCCATGCCACGTGAAGACAGCCCTTGCACCCTGCAGTTCGATTGCGAGCATTGCACGCGGGAGGGTGTCTGCGAATGCAAGCGGAAACTACCGGTACACCGTGTACATACCCCGGTATGAGCACTGGTACAGGTCAATGTCCGCTGCAATGGTCGAAAAGAAAAAAGGGGGAGATGTAGGGTGCGGCTGGATAGCCATTGCGCATGCGCTAAGTATGCCGCTAGGGCACATGCACCTAATATGCTAATCAGGTTTTGAAGCAGTGGCCTATCCAAAGTCCGGCTTGCGAAATGCGATAACCATACGGACGAATCAGGGACTTACACGAGTCCTTAAGCCCTTATATAAGCAGACAGGCTCGAGCGTACGGGGTCTTCCTTCCATCCGCCCGAAACCAAGCTGTACTCCAATAAAGTGTGATGCGAGAAGAATCTAGCGTGTGGTGATTCGTCATTCTGCTGGTCAGAAGCGGCTCGCCGCAGATACAGCCACTATGGAGAACAGTATGGAGGTTCCTTAAAAAAATAAAAATAGAGCTACCATACGACCCAGGAATTCCACTACTGGGCATATACCCGGAGAAAACCAGAATTCAAAAAGAGTCATGTACCATAATGTTCATTGCAGCTCTATTTACAATAGCCAGGACATGGAAGCAACCTAAGTGTCCATCAACAGATGAATGGATAAAGAAGATATGGCACATATATACAATGGAATATTACTCAGCCATAAAAAGAAATGAAACTGAGTTATTTGTAGAGAGGTGGATGGACCTAGAGTCTGTCATACAGAGTGAAGTAAGTCAGTAAGAGAAAAACAAATACCGTATGCTAACACATATATATGGAATCTAAGAAAAAAAATGGTCATGAAGAACCTAGGGGGAAGACGGGAATAAAGACGCAGAACTACTAAAGAATGGACTTGAGAATATGGGGAGGGGGAAGGGTAAGCTGGGACAAAGTGAGAGAGTGGCACGGACATAAATACACTACCAAATGTAAAATAGATAGCTAGTGGGAAGCAGCCACATAGCACTGGGAGATCAGCTCGGTGCTTTGTGACCACCTAGAGGGGTAGGATAGGGAGGGTGGGAGGGAGGGAGACACAAGAGGGAAGAGATATGGGGATATATGTATATGTATAACTGATTCACTTTGTTCTAAAGCAGAAACTAACAAAAAAAATAAATAAAACCATAAATGCTCTTAAATATTACCAAAAGGACTTCCCTGGTGGCGCAGTGGTTAAGAATCCGCCTGCCAATGCAGGGAACACAGGTTCGAGCCCTGGTGCAGGAAAGATCCCACATGCTGTGGAGCAACTAAGCCCGTGCACCACAACTACTGAGCCTTCACCCTAGAGCTCTCGAGCTACAACTACTGAGCCTGTGTGCCACAACTACTGAAGCCCACATGCCCTGAGCCCGTGCTCCACAACAAAGAGTAGCCTCCACTTGCCGCAGCTAGAGAAAGCCCACGCGCAGCAACGAAGACCCAATGCAGCCAAATTAATTAATTAAAAATATATATTACCATAAGAAATCATCTTTTCTTTGAATTTTAGCATAGAATATACTTAAGGTTTCCCTACCTTTGGATAATGTTGGCCCCTTTATACTTACCATATAATTTTCCTTTTAAGTATTCTGCAATTAATGGCACAAGTCAAGTACAGTATACTTTTAATCAAGTATGGAAATATTTTCTGACATACTTCATTTCTATTTCTGTCATGCCCCTCTCCCTCATACTGCCCTCTCCACTTACAATATCAAAGAGAGTCATACAGAGTGAAGTAAGTCAGAAAGAGAAAAACAAATATTGTATATATTAATGCATATATTTGGAATCTAGAGAATTGGTATAGATGACCTTATTTGCAAAGCAGAAATAGAGACACAGAGGTAGAGAACAAATAACAAGGGGGAAAGGGATGGGGTGGGAGGAACTGGGAGATTGGGATTGACACATATGCAGTACTGATACTATGTATAAAGTAGACAATTGAGGGGAACATACTGTATAGCACAGGGAACTCTACTTAATGCACTGTGGTGTCCTAAATGGGAAGGAAATCCAAAAGGGAGGGGATATATGTATAATGTATGGCTGATCCATTTTGCTGTGCAGTAGAAGCTAACACAACATTGTAAAGCAACTATACTCCAATAAAAATTAATTTAAAAAACCCCAATAGGGCTTCCCTGGTGGCGCAGTGGTTGAGAGTCCGCCTGCTGATGCAGGGGACATGGGTTCGTGCCCCGGTCTGGGAAGATTCCACATGCCGCGGAGCGGCTGGGCCCGTGAGTTATGGCCGCTGAGCCTGCGCGTCCGGAGCCTGTGCTCCGCAATGGGAGAGGCCATAACAGTGAGAGGCCCGCGTACCGCAAAAAAACAAACAAACAAACAAAAAAAAAAAACAAAAAAAAACCCCCAATATATGTTAAGTGCACGCAACAGGTGACACTCAGCTCCTTATCAGCTCTTCTAGGAGGTGGAGAGGCTAAAATGAATATTGTGATGCTTTGCTACCTGGCAGAGGTTAATTTTGCATATCTATTGGTATATTATTTAATACCAGCAAGAAAAACTTTTTGTATATTATTCTGTAACATGTTTATAAAAAGACATCTTATTTTTAATTATTCAATTTTTAAAACCAATCTGTAATAACTGTCCTGAACTAGCTGTGTAAACCTCAAGGGTTTTAAAAATCAAAGTAAAGTGAATAGAGAGCATAAATTTATGGTGAAAAACATTAGAGAGCTAATGCATAAACAAGACCTAAATCAGGGCACTATCCTACATTACTGCAGTCATAACGAATAGCGACTCTATAAAATGAGAAACTGTCTGCATCATATGAATACTATTAATGACAGGGCTTTTAAAAATTATTAAAATGGCAAGAGCACAAACAGCTTCTACCAGTGGTGTTCCGACTGTAATATCAACATTAAATCAAAGTCTATGGACAGAAACGGCAAGAGATTTAGGAGATTTTAGGGAATAAATAAGGAAACACCACTGAACTTGGTACTCTACATTATAGACAGCTGCCACAGGCAAAAAAATAAATAAATAAAATGGCAATTAAGTTGACTGCAGTATTTTAATATTTTAAAGAAAAACATATTAAAAATACAGACTTAAAAAAATTTTTTACATTCTTGACAGATATAGCGTCACCTACCTTTCTAAAAATAGTAAGGGTGAACAATTGTAGAAAATGTATGTTAATTAGTGGTACAACACTATGTATTTAAAAACCCTGACACACTCGTACTATCTACTGCTTTGGAGTTAGATTATGGCCTAGAGTTAATGTCACGTTGGTTCCAAAATGGAATATGGGGTCCCAGGCCAGTATTGGTAAACTGTACCTATTGTGGCACAACTTGTCCAGCCATGAAAGCATAAATCACAAAGAAAAAATCAGTTTTGTAAAAACACTTTTCCCCCTTTGTATAATCTTCTTTATTTACTCCGGATAGTTAACATAACAGTGTTGAATAGTGAAGTAAGCAGATTTTACACTCACTATTACTGTATGGATAGAAAGAGACATATGCATTTTTGTTTTATATGAGTCATCTCAGATCACTGCGATATGGCACATGAAAACAGAGATTCAGAGGCACAACGTTAATAAATTCATTTAACATTGTCAAGCATTCAAAAGATAAATGCAATCATATAGCAAAAAAAAATCAGTTTGAAACTTTGACCTCTCCCAAGGATATGAAGAATCTTTTCACGTGTCAGAAATCTCTATAGCAAAGATTCCTATAAGAGAGAAAAAAATTATGTAGATTAATATTTTCAACTCAATGATTTCATGATGAGTAAAAAAATGTGTTCTAATATTACTTTGGTAAGACTTAGGATTTTTCCCTCAGCTTCTGTGTAAGAAAACAGATACAATGTATTTTTTCACTCAGTTTTCACAAGCTGTGATACATCCATATCATGGAATACTATGGATTCAACAATAAAAAAGAATGAACTATTGACACACACAACTTGGATGGATCTCCTGGGCACTGTGCTAAGTCTCAAAAACTTACATCCCATGTGTGATTCCATGTATACAACATTCTCAAAAGGATAGAATAATAGAGCTGGAGAAGAAATTAGTGTTTGCTCAGGAATAGGGAGGAGAACGAGAGGACTGTGACCATAAAAGGGTATCATGAAGGAATGAGTTCCTCGGGGCTGATGGAACAATTCAGAACATTGACTGTGGTGATGTCATATGTGCTCTGTGTAAAAAAACTGCACACACACACAAGCACGTGTAAAAACTAGTGAAAACTGAATAAGGCCTATAGACTGGTTAATTATGCCAATGTCAGTTTCCTGGCTTGCCATTGGGGAAGCTGGGGGAAGGATATGTGGGACTATCTGTACTATTTTTGCAACTACCTGTGAGACTGCTGTAATGATTTCAAAATAATAAAAAGTAAACCAAAGCAAAACAAAACTGTGTTACAGTCACACACTGGAATATTACTCAGCAGTTAAAAGGAATATCCAATAATATCTGATACATACAACAAGCCGGATAAATCTCAAATATGTAGTGCTGAGTGAAAGTCAGCCACTACAGACTACATAACACATGATTCCATTTATACGACAACTTGAAAAGGCAACACTATAGGAACAAGAAACAGATCAGTGGCTCGGGGAAAGTAAATTAAGTACATTGACTGTTGTCTGGATAATAGGTGGCAGTCAAAGGATACCATTTAAAACTAGCAGCAAAAAGTTAAAAATTAAAAAAAGGGTACTTTAAGGGTACTATCAAATGTATTAATAGAAAGGTAACCATTATAATGAAACACAAAACTTCTTGAATATCAAAAGAAATGTTTACAAGCAAAGAAGAATAATCAAACAGAGTAAATATCACATAGTAAATGTGGTTATCATAACATAAGATGATATGACAGAGTTGAGGCCAAATTTAAGTTATATCAATAATATGAAGGAGCTTAACTCACCTGTTTTAAAAAAATTTCAAAATGATTCATAAAGCAAAACTCAAATCCATACTATATAAAAGTGAGATACTTAAAATGCAGTGATTCAAAAAAGTTAAAAATAAAGTGATGGACCAAGATCTACCAGGCAAATGGAGACAATAAGGAAACAGGAGTTGTAACTCTAATACCAGACAAAGTAGGCATCAAGTCCTTCCTCCTTCCAAAAAAATTAAACGCATCAGAAAATAACACTTCATAAAAGCCACATTCACAATAAAGATATGACAGTTCAGAATATCTATGCCACAAATAAAACAGCAAACCACCTATAGAAAACAAAATTTATAGGAGACATAAGAAATAAAAACATACTAATAATAGGTTTTAAAACACCATTCTTAGTAAAACAAGTGAACAAAAATTAAACGACATTATAAAAGAACTAAATAAAATTAAAAAGGCAAATCTTTTAGCTATATTACACTATACTCTGATAAGAAAGAATGTATCTTCTCAAGTGCACATGAACTGTTCACAAAAATTGATCATGCAGTAAAGTACAAAAAAACATCAGTAGTGTCCATAAAATAGAAATATTACAGACAATAGTCTCTGATCACAATGCAATAACACTCGGAATTAAAAATGAAACCAAAACAAACAAACAAAAAAGCTCTTCTCATCGAAAATTAAAAGATTTTCTACCAAATAGCTCTTGGGTAAAAGTGAAAATACAAACAGAAATTACAGAATTTATGAAAAATAATGATCACAAAAACACTATATCTCAGAATCTATGGGATATATTTAAAGCAGTGATCACAGAAAAATTCATAGCTCTGAATATCTACATCAATAAAAGTGAAAGAATGGTAATAAATGAATTAAATTTCTAACTCAAAACTCTAGGGAAAAAAACCCAACAAAGTAAATGAAAAAGCACAAGGAAGGAAATAATATAAATAAAAAAAGAAATTAATAAGAAAGAAAAACAGATTAAATCAATAAATCAAAATGCTGGTTCTTTGAAGCAATGAACAAAGTAAACAAACCATAGGCTAACGTAATCAACAAAAAAAGGAAGAAACATACATATACAAATAAGAAATGACAAAGGATATAACTATTGATACAGAAGAAATTTTAAAATTTATAAGATATTGCATTGGTTACTTCTGTGCAAATAAATTTGAAAACCTAGATAACTGAAAGCCTAGATAACTTTTAGGCAAATAGAGATAGAAAGCTTAAAAAGACCAATTTCCAAAGAAGCAATAGAGGACTTCCCTGGTGGTGCAGTGGTTAAGAATCCGCCTGTCAATGCAGGGGACACGGGTTTGAGCCCTGGTCCGGGAAGATCCCACATGCCGTGGAGCAACTAAGCCCATGCACCACAACTACTGAACTTGTGCTCTAGAGCCCACAAGCCACAACTACTGAGCCTGTGTGCCACAACTAGTGAAGCCCACATACCTAGTACACATGCTCTGCAACAAGAGAAGCCACAGCAATGAGAAATCCACGCACCGCAACAAAGTAGCCCTTTCTCACCACAGCTAGAGAAAGCCTGCGTGCAGCAATGAAGACCCAATGCAGCCAAAAATAAATTAATTACTAAATTAAAAAAAAAAGTCGTGTCAAGGCTTTAAAAAAAAAAGAAGCATAGAAAAAGTTATTAAGGAAGTACACCCCACAAAAAAAAAGAACCAAGGCTACATGGTTTGACATGTAAACTCACCCAAATCTTTAGAGATCAAATAATCCCCAACTATATAACTTGTTTCAAAGCACGGTAAACAAAAAATTTTCAAATTCTTTTTTTGAAACAAATATAACATTTATATCTAAAATTGATAAAAATAGCACAGAGAGAAAATTACAGACCAATATCACTTACGACTATTGATACACAGATCTCAAATAAATGAAATAGTAGTGAACACCAAGAAAATAATATACTATGACCAAGTAGGGGCTATGCCAGAAATTCAAAGATGGTTCAGTACTTGAAAATCTATTAATATAATTCACATATTAATAGTTCTAAAGAGAAAAACCATATCTTCATAGATGATAAAAAGGCCCTTGACAAAAACATCCTTTCCTAATAAAATGTCTTGAAAAAATAGTAATGAGTAGTATTTCCTTAATATCATAAAACATATAAACCGCAATCCTAAAGCCAGTATCTTACTTAATGGGCAAACCCCACTGGCATTCCCACCACAGGTCAGAATTAAAACAAGAATGTCCACTTCAGTACGCGGGCCTCTCACTGTTGTGGCCTCTCCCGTTGCAGAGCACAGGCTCCGGACGCACAGGCTCAGCAGCCATGGCTCATGGGCCCAGCCGCTCTGTGGCATGTGGGATCTTCCCGGACCGGGGCATGAACCCGTGTCCCCTGCATCGGCAGGTGGACTCTCAACCACTGTGCCACCAGGGAAGCCCCAAGAATGTCCACTTTTGCTACAGCTATTTATCATTATTCTGATGATACTGGCAAATGCAGTCAACTAGAGAATACAATTCAAGAGATACATATAGGAAAAGAAGAAATAAAATTATCTCTTTTTGCAGATGACATGATAGTATATCTGGAAACCCCTAAAGATTCAACTACAAAACTTAATAAAAAAGTAAAAGAATTTAGCAAGATAATGTGATAGAAGAGAGAGAGAGAGGGAGGAACAAGTGCAAGAATGTGAGTGCATGAGACAGCATGTGTTGTCTCATAAACCCAGAAAAAGCAAATGCGGTAAAATTTTAATAATAGTGAGTATGGGTAAAGGGTTGCACAGATGTTCTTTGTATTATTTTATTTTTGTTAACTTCTTGTAACTTTGAAATTATTTCTAAATAAAAATGTTTTAACGAAATTGTGACATACAGGAATATATCTAAAATATTTTCCTCTGAAAAATTAGCCTATTATTTTCCTGAAGTATGTGTATTTTATGGTGCTGTAATAATTAGCCAATATTTTGTCAATGAAAGTATATGAAAAAACTGTATGATGCAGAAAAAAAAGAAAATCAGATTTAAAAAATATAATTTATGTAGACATTAGATAAAATAGACCTTTCTTTAACATTTATATAAAACTAATTATCAAAATACTTTATTTTTATGTCTACATATCTAATTATGTAATGATGTTTAAATAGCACTATTAATGGTAGACTGTTACGGAGTGTTCTTACCCTCTCAGATATTCAGTTTTTATTGCTATATGGTTCCCGAAGAATGGATCCTTAAACCACTTACTCTTCTAATGATCGATCCAGGCCTCGGTCAGGAGATCGGTGGTGAGAACGTTCTGGTGAGTGACATTTTGTATTTGGCTTTATTGTGGAACTCAAATGATAAGCACTACTTGAGTAATTCTGGCGGCGAAGTTCTTGCACAGCTCTTTCCCTAAAGCAAAACAGTGAGACTTTTACTAAACTTTATATCCAGCGACATTATTAACACTGTCGTAGAACTATAGTTCAAATCATGCTTTAAAATCTAAGCATCATGAAATAACCAAAATCTGTGGTTATCCAAGGAACAATGCTTTCCAGGCTGAACGTGGCATAGAGACACACTTACCTTTCAAAGCGCTCTGTCCCTAGTTGTCTCTTGGTAATGTCTAAATCAGCTTCTAACTGCGTTATGACGTTCCTGAACTGGGCCACGTCTCTACTCTGGATGGCCCTGTGTAAAAGAACGTGAGTGACAGTTAATTACAGGTAAAATATGGCTAGGACTCCTAGAGTACATGAAACCATGTTGGCAATGGTTTCTCAGCTGGATCCAAGCAAAACTGTCATTTTCATAGATGTATTAGTGCATCTAAAATATGCCAGCTTTAGATGTAGTAAATGTGCAAAGTAGCCTACTAAAAGCCTGCGCTGTCCCAGCCCCATTCAATTAGTTAAACCTTTTCTGTCTCAGTTTCTCTATGTTTAGAGGGGTACTATTATCTATTATCTACCTATATTACTTATTTACTGCAGATCATTTTTACAAGTGTACTTTAAGGTATTAGGTGCATATTCCAGTGCATATAATACTGGAATTCACTAGCACCATGACGAATGTGTGCGTATATATGTACATTTAATTGACCAAATGCCTTACATATACTTGCAATGAAATTTCATGTATCTACTGTTAAAAACAAAATCTCTTCAATTTAACAGGATCTTCCTCAGGGCTAAACACTGCCTCAAAAACCCTGTGATAAGGCACACTACCATGAGGCAGATGACAGAGGTGAATGCTGCTTGCACAGAACATTCTATCCTATCTGTTGGCTTTCAGGACTGCATTACAGACTGCTGGAGTCTAAACTTTAGAGACTAAGAACACACAACTTTATCAAGCTTACTTGATACTACTCACCAGCCAGTCTAAAACAGAATGTACCCCTTAAGGTGGGAGTGTCGGCACATTTCACTGAGGCAATTTCCACCTACGGCTTGAGGAAATGATCCTGCAGAACTGGTTGAAGGTACCCCAAAAGCCCAGCTGCAGTGATTGAAAAGAATGACTCAATCACAGCTGCCAAAACCTAAAATCAGTTTCTGAAGGAAACGGGCCCTGGCTTTGCAGCCTTTGCTTAGTCGGGGCTCCTACAAGTAGCTGATTCCTGAGACCATGATTCCTCTCCTTCCCCACGTCCCCTGCTCGGATGGGAGGGCAGAGTTGAGGCTGGATGAAAAAGTGTTATAGATGGGACAGATAAGAACAGAGGCTAAGGGTCCCCATGAAGTTTTGTGAGAGGTGAGTTTAATAATAAAAGAATAAGTTTAATAATAAAATATTAGTTTAATATTTTAATAATAAAATATTCACTATGCTTAATAATAAAATATTCACTATGCAGGCAGGCATTTCCACCTAATCCTCCAGTCTTGTAAATAAGGTGCTAACGGCATTAGGGATTCTTAAAATAAAAAGTCAAAATCAGGGCTTCCCTGGTGGCGCAGTGGTTGAGAGTCCTCCTGCCGATGCAGGGGACACGGGTTCGTGCCCCGGTCTGGGAAGATCCCACATGCCACGGAGCGGCTGGGCCCGTGAGCCATGACTGCTGAGACTGTGCGTCCGGAGGCTGTGCTCCGTAACGGGAGAGGCCACAACAGTGAGAGGCCCACGTACCACAAAAAAAAAAAAAAAAAAAAAAAAAGTCAAAATCAATGCTCTGGGGGAAGTCTTCAGCATTCTGTAAATGCAGTAGTTCTTCCAGGTAACCAGTATACACTTACAGGTACATAGGGAAATATTATGTGGCAAATGGAAAGACGGTAGCACTACCAGGTGGGTCCATAAATAGAAAAATTCTTCTGGTTTCAGAAGTGCTTAATTTCTTCTAATCTGGTTATTTCCTAAAGGCAATATGTTAGATCAATAGGTGTTCATTTATACCCAAACAATCAACAAAGATGGTTAAACTTAAATTTAGATAAATTTAGATAAACATATAATAGAAATAAGTACTAAATCTTAGACAAATCACAATATTTGGGGTCCTCAGTTTAATTAATAGCAAATTATGACACTAAATTGTCTAAACGCCAGCTTTAAAATTCTATTAATCTATAAAGTACCAAAACTTTAGAAATATGACTTTATGTTATCATATTGCTAACCAACTCACATTTTATTTTCTGCCAAACAAAGGTGTTCTTTAAGAAGCTGAATTTCAGATTCTTTTTCTTGAAGTGCTATCTGAGACTGATATTCTTTGTCTCGATTGGACACCAGCAAAGCTTCTAGATTCTGCATGGAGATTCTCTCATTTGTCATCTGACTCCTGAGGAGTTCTATTTCAGAATGAGCAGAATCCAACTCATTCTCCATCTGTACAATAACAGGAAGATACCTATACTTATTCCTATTCGTTCACTTAACTGATGTATTATCAGAGACTCATATAATGTCTGTATTATGTTATAAACTGACAACCACTTTTAATTTCTTGATTAGGAATTGTGTCCTCCTTCTTACCAGATACACACACGCACACACACTGAGTATCACTTTCCCCAACTCTCTGATAATATCAGAAAGTTCATTAATTTAAGTAAAGAGTTATTAACCTCAAACTTCAAACAATTTCCATTTCCAGCTTTGATATTTCTTATTTCTGCAAGACTGACATGGTAGTATCTGTAACTACTGCTTTGTCCTGAGTTGGGTGAATTATAAACACCTAATTTCCTGACGGAACATCATCACACTCCATAGTTAAGAAAGATAAGGAGTAATTGCACATTCCCTCTCTTGCATGATCCTGTGGAAAACTTCACTTTTTGAAGGTTATCTTGAGCCTAAAATACGTTCTATAAGCCAAATGCTTCTTCAAAAGGAGAAAAACCAGACATTATTTAGAAAAAAAGTATTCCTTATCTCATAATATATATTATAATAATTTACATATGCATTAAAAAAGTTAAATGTTGGGCTTCCCTGGTGGCGCAGTGGTTGAGAGTCCGCCTGCCGATGCAGGGGACGTGGGTTCATGCCCCGGTCCGGGAAGATCCCACATGACACGGAGCGGCTAGGCCCGTGAGCCATGGCAGCTGGGCCTGTGCATCCGGAGCCTGTGCTCTGCAACGGGAGAGGCCACAACAGTGAGAGGCCCGCGTTCCGTAAAAAAAAAAAAAAAAAGTTAAATGTAAAAAGATAAAACCCTAAGAAAAAAAAGTTAAATAAAAATGAAATTATTAGGAAAGGGGCGGGCAGGTAGGGGAAGAACTTTTTAGACTAGATACAATTAAAAAATTATGTCTGACTGTAGAAAAAACAAACATATTTATACTCATTATAAAGAAACAAAATTTATGAGGAAAAAAACCAGATGAAAATAAACTCAGTAAATAGTTAATATCTTATTAATATAAGGAAGATGAACAAACTGCGGAGAAATATGAACTAATGATGTTAACAGAAAATGTACAAAATACAGCTAATGAGTAAACATATAGAATAACTTACCCTTACTAATAATCAAAGAAATAGAAATTAAAACAAGACGGTATTTCTAGTCCAGGATTTCTTAACTTTGACACTACTGATCTTTTGGGTTGGACATTTATTTGGTGTAGGGAGTTGCCTATGCATTACAGGATGTTTAGTGGCATCCCTGGCCTCTACTTACCAGAGATCCACAGCATCCCCCAACCCTGGTTGTAACAGTCAAAAATGTCTACAGACATTGCTAAGTGTTTCCTGGGGGGCAAAATCTCTTTCAGGTGAACCAATGTCGTACTTTATCAAACTGGCAAATTTCTTAGTTTTTGTGTTGATTCACATTAAAATGGGCAATGGCAATCTCATATACCTTGCTGGCAGGAATATAAAATAGAGCATCACATTTTTGGTAACAGCTTTATTGGAATATAACTCACATACCATACAACTTGCCCGTTTAAATTGTACAAGTCAATGGTTTTTAGTACATTAACAGAGTTGTATGATCATACCACAATCTCACAACCTATTGTGAGAACTTTTTCATCATCCCAAAATGAAACCCAGCACACATTAGCAGTCATTCCCCCACTCCTACCCCAGCACTAGCCCTAGACAATTCCTAATCTATTTTCTATCTCTATGATCTGCTTTATTTTAAACATTTCATATAAATGGAATCATACAATGTGTGTGTGGTCTTATGGGACTGCCTTCCTTCACTTAGTGTAATGTTTTCAAGAGTCATCCATGTTTTAGCAGGTATCAGTACTTCATTACTTCTATTGCCAAATAATATTCCCTTGCGTAGATGTAGGAATATTTGAGTTATGTACACTTTTTGGCTATTATAAATAATGCTGATAAGAACATTTGTGTATACGTTTTTACATGGACCTATGTTTTCATTCTTCTTTGATAAATAGGAGTGGGATTTCTGGACTTTATGGTAATCCTATTTTTTCACATTTTGAGGAACTGCCAAGATGTTTTCCAAAGAGGCCTATTTTACATTCCCACCAGCAATGTATGAGGGTTCCAAGTTTTCTACATCTTTGCCAACATTTGCTATTGTCTTTTGTAAATTATAGCCATCCTAGTGGTTATGAAATGGTATAGTTTTGTTTTGCGTCTCTCTGATTATTAATGATGTTGAGCATCTTTTCATGTGCTTTTTGCCCATTTATGTGTGTCTACAGAGAAATGTCTATTGAGATCCTTTCCCCATTTTTTGAGTTGGGTTATTACTAAGTTGCAAGAGTCCTTTATATACTCTGGATACAAATCTCTTATTAGATATATGATTTGCAAATGTTTTCCCCATTCTGTGCATTGTCTTTTTACTTTGTTGATATCATTTGCAGCACAAAAGTTTTTTATTTCGATGAAGTCCTTCTAATCTATTTTTTCTTCTGTTGTACTTTTGATGTGACTCTAAAAAAGCTTCACCTAACCCAAGGTCACACAGATTTATTCGTATGTTCTCTTCTTAAGAGTTTTATAATTTTAACTCTTACATATAGGCCTATAAAACATTTGAAGTTAATTTCTGTATATGGTATGTGATAGGAATCCAACTTCATTCTTCTCCATGTAGATGTTTAGTTGTCCCAGTAGCATTTGTTGAAAAGACTATTCTTCCCCCATTAAATTGTATTGATACCAATTTTTTGGAAATCATTTCACCACAAATGTAAGAGTTTATTTCTGGACTCTCAATTCTGTTCCACTGACTTATATATCTTTCCTTATGCTAGTACTACACTGTCTTGATTACTATAGACAGTTTTGACATTGGGAAGTGCTCTGACTTTGTTCTTCTTTTTCAAGATTGTTTTGGCTATTCTGGGTCACTTGCACTTCCATATTAATTTTATGTCATCTTGTCAGTTTCAATGAGGAAGCCAGCTGGCATTCTAATAGGCATTGTATTGAATTTGTAGACCAATTTGGGGTAGTACTGCCATTTTAACAGTGTTAAGTCTTCTGATCCATGGATGTGGGATGTCTTTCCTTTTATTTGGGTCTTTAATTTCTCTCTCTCTCTCTCTATCTCTATCTCTCTCTCTCTCTCTCCAAACTGGAAATAACAGATGTCCTTCAAAGGATGAATGATTAAACAAACTATGTTACAGGAATGAACCACTAATATATGCAACAACCTGGATGAATCTTCAGAGAATTATGCTGAGTGAAAAAAATCCAATCCCCAAAGTTTACATATCGTATGATTCTATCTATATAACATTCTTGAAGTGACAAAATTTACAAGTGGAGAACAGATTAGCTGTTTGTTTCCAGGGGTTAAGGAGAGGTTGTGGATAGGAGGGCGGTAGATAGTGCTAAAAAACGGCAACATGATGGGTCCTGTGATAGAAATGTTCCATATCTTGCCTGAAACAATGTCAAAAGCCTGGTTGAGATATTACACTATGGTTTTGCAAGATGTTACCAATGCGGGAGGCCAGGTAAAGGAGACACAACATTTCTTTGTATAGTTTCTTATAATTGCATGTGAATCTACAATTATCTCAAAATCAAAAGTTTAACTTAGAAAAATTATTTGACTGTCCCTTATATGCATAGTACAGCTGAAGAAATACAAAGATAAATAAGATAGTTCTTGTACTTGAAATACAGCTTATTATGGGGATAAACATAAATATATAAATAACTAAATTCTAAGGCAAAAAAATTTATGTCAGGAGTATTTAAAAATACTATGAGAATTAGCCTGATGACTTCACACCCATCTGGATAGTTATTAGCAAAAGAGAGAGAGAGGTTGGGGGAAGAATGGAGGGAGGGAGGGGGGTAGAGAGAGAGAGAAAGAAAGAAAGAAAGAAAGAAAGAAAGAGAGAAAGGCTGAAAAACAAGTGTTGGCAAGGATGTAGAGAAATTGGAACACTTGTGCACTGTCAGTGGGAATGTAAAATGGTACAGCTGCTTTGGAAAACAGTATGGAGATTCCTCAAAAAATTAAAAATAGAATTACCATATGATTACCATATGATCCAGAAATCCTAGTCTAATTTAATTTTTTACTTCGTTATTGTTCTCTATCTTTTTTTTTTTTTTTGCTGCCCCATGTGGCTTGAGGGATCTTGTTCACAAGCCCAGGGTAAGGCTGAAGCTCCTGTGGTGGGAGCTCCGAGTCTGAACCACTGGACTAACAGAGAACCTCAGACCCCAGGGAATATTCATCAGAGTGAGGTCTCACAGAGTTCCTCATCTCAGCACCAAGACCCAGCCTACAAATCCCAGCGTTGGGAGCCTCAGGCCAAATAACCAGTAAGACAGGAACACAATTCCACTCATTAAAAAAAAAAAAATCAGACAGCAAAAGATATGTCACAGATGAAGCAGCAAGGTAAAAACCTACAAGACCAAATAAATGAAGAGGAAATAGGCAATCTACCTGAAAAAGAATTCAGAGTAATGATAGTAAAGATGATCCAGAATCTCAGAAGTAGAATGGAGGCATGGATTGAGAAAATACAAGAAATGTTTAACAAAGATCTAGAAGAACTAAAGAACAAACAAACAGAGATGAACAATACAATAACTGAAATGAAAAATACACTAGAAGGAATCAATAACAGAATAACAGAGGCAGAAGAATGAATAAGTGAGCTGGATGACAAAATGGTAGAAATAACTGCAGAAGGAGCAGAATAAAGAAAAAACAATGAAAAGAATTGAGGACAGTCTCAGAGACCTCTGGGACAACACTAAACACACCAACATTTGAATTATAGGAGTCCCAGAAGAAGAAGACAAAAAGAAAGGGTCTGAGAAAATATTTGAAGAGATTATAGTCGAAAACTTCCCTAACGTGGGAAAGGAAATAGTCACCAAAGTCCAGGAAGCACAGAGAGTCCCCTACAGGATAAACCCTAGGAAAAACACACCAAGACACATATTAATCAAACTAACAAAAATTAAATTCAAAGAAAAAATATTAAAAGCAGCAAGGGAAAAACAAAAAATAACATACAAAGGAATCCCCATAAGGTTATCAGCTGATTTTTCAGCAGAAATTCTGCAGGCCAGAAGGGAGTGGCAGGATATATTTAAAGTGATGAAAGAGAAAAACCTACAACCAAGATTACTCTACCCAGCAAGGATCTCATTCAGATTCGATGGAGAAGTCAAAAGCTTTTCAGACAAGCAAAAGCTAAGAGAATTCAGCACCACAAAACCAGCTTTAAAATGAATGCTAAAGAAACTTCTCCAGGCGGAAAACACAAGAGAAGAAAAAAACCCACAAAAAAACAATTAAGAAAATGTTAATAGGAACATACATATCGATGATAACCTTGAATGTAAATGGAATAAATGCCCCAACTAAAAGACACAGACTGGCTGAATGGATACAAAAACAAGACCCATATAGATGCTGTCTACAAGAGACCCACTTCAAACCTAGGGACACATACAGACTGAAAGTAAACACATGGAAAAAGATATTCCATGCAAATGGAAATCAAAAGAAAGCTGGAGTAGCAATACTCATATCAGATAAAGTAGATTTTAAAATAAAGACTGTTACAAGAGATAAGGAGGGGCACTACATAATGATCAAAGGATCAATCCAAGAAGAAGATATAACAATTATAAATGTTTATGCACCCAACATAGGAGCACCTCAATACATAAGGCAAATGCAAACAACCATGAAAGGAGAAATTGACAGTAACACAGTAATAGTAGGGGACATTAACACCCCACTTACACCAATGGACAGATCATCCAAAATGAAAATAAATAAGGAAACACAAGCTTTAAATAACACAATAGCCCAGATAGATCTCACTGATATTTATAGAACATTCCACCCCAAAGTGGCAGAATACACTTTCTTCTCAAGTGCACATGGAACATTCTCCAGGACAGATCACATCTTGGGTCACAAATCAAGCCTCAGAAAATTAAAGAAAACTGAAATTGTTATCAAGCATCTTTTTCTGACCACAACGCTATGAGATTGGAAATCAATTACAGAAAAAAATCTGTAAAAAGACACAAATACATGAGGCTAAACAGTGCGCTACTAAATAACCAAGAGATCACTGAAGAAATCGAAGAAGAAATAAAAAAATACATAGAAACAAATGACAATGAAAACATAACGACCCAAAACCTATGGGATGCAGAAAAGCAATTCTAAAAGGGAAGTTTATAGCAATTCAATCTCACCTCAAGAAACAAGAAAAATCTCAAATAAACAATCTAACCCTACACTTGAAACAACTAGAGAAAAAAGAACAAAGAAAACCCAAATCAGTGGTAGGAAAGAAATCATAAAGATCAGAGCAGAAATAAATGAAATAGAAACAAAAGCAAAGAACAATAAAACTAAAAGCTGGTTCTTTGAGAAGAAAAACAAAATTGATAAACCCTTAGCCAGACACATCAAGAAAAAAAGGGTGAGGACACAAACAGATAAAATTAGAAATGAAAGAGGAGAAATCACAACTGACACTGCAGAAGTACAAAGGATTATAAGAGACTATTACAAACAACTATATGCCAATAAAATGGACAGCCATGAAGAAATGGACAAATTCTTGGACAGGTACAATTTTCCAAGACTGAACCAGGAAGAATTAGAAAACAAAAACAGACCTATCACAAGTAGTGAAATTGAAACTGTGATTAAAAATCTTCCAACAAACAAAAGTCCAGGACCAGGGGGCTTCACAGGCAAATTCTATCAAACATTTAGAGAAGAGCTAAAACCCATCCTTCTCAAACTCTTCCAGAAAATTGCAGAAGGAGAAACACTCCCAAATTCATTCTATGAAGCCACCATCACCCTGATACCAAAACCAGAAAAAGATATCATAAAAAAAGAAAATTATAGACCAATATCACTGATGAACATAGATGCAAAAATCTTGAACAAAATACTAGCAAACAGAATCCAACAGCACATTAAAAGGATCATATACCATGATCAAGTGGGATTTATCCCAGGGATGCAAGGATTCTTCAATATACGCAAATCAATCAATGTGATATACCACAATAACAAATTAAGGAATAAAACCATATGATCATCTCAATAGATGCAGAGAAAGCTTTTGACAAAATTCAACACCCATTTATGATAAAAACTCTCCAGAAAATGGGCATAGAGGGAACCTAGCTCAACATAATAAAGGCCAGATATGACAAACCCACAGCAAGCATCATACGCAATGGTGAAAAACTGAAAGCATTTCCTCTAAGATCAGGAATGAGACAAGGATGTCCACTCTCACTACTCTTATTCAACATAGTTTTGGAAGTCCTAGCTACAGCAATCAGAGAAGAAAAAGAAATAAAAGGAATACAAATTGGAAAAAGAAGAAGTAAAACTGTCACTGTTTGCCGATGATATGAGACTATACATAGAAAATCCTAGAGATGCCACCAGAAAACTACTAGAAGTAATCAATGTATTTGGTAAGGTTGCAGGATACAAAATTAATGCACAGAAATCTCTGGCATTCCTATACACCAACAACGAAAAATCAGAAAGAGAAATTAAGGAAACACTCTCATTTACCATTGCAACAAAAAGAATAAAATACCTAGGAATAAACCTCCCTAAGGAGGTGAAAGACTTGTACTCAGAAAACTGTAAAACACCAATGAAAGAAATCAAAGATAACATAAACAGATGGAGAAATATACCATGTTCTTGGATTGGAAGAATCAATATTGTGAAAATGACTATACTACCCAAAGCAATCTACAGATTCAGTGCAATCCCTATCAAACTACCAATGGCATTCTTCACAGAATTAGAACAAAAAATTTTACAATTCATATGGAAACACAAAAGACCTTGAATAGCCAAAGCAATCTTGAGAAAGAAAAACGGAGTTGGAGGAATCAGGCTCCCCAACTTCAAACTATACCACAAAGCTACAGTAATCAAGACACTATGGTACTGGCACAAAAACAGAAATATAGATCAATGGTACGGGATAGAATGCCCAGAGATAAACCCACGCACATATGGTCACCTAATTTACGACAAAGGAGGCAAGAACATACAATGGAGAAAAGACAGCCTCTTCAATAAGTGGTGCTGGGAAAACTGGACAGCTACATGTAAAAGGATGAAATTAGAACACTCCCTAACACCATACACAAAAATAAACTCCAAATGGATTAAAGACCTAAATGTAAGACCAGACACTATAAAACTCTTAGAGGAAAACATAGGAAAAACATTCTTTGACATAAACCACAGCAAGATCTTTTTTATCCCACCTCCTAGAGTAACAGAAATAAAAACAAAAATAAACAAATGGGACTTAATTAAACTTAAAAGCTTTTGCACAGCAAAGGAAACCGTAAATAAGACAAAAAGACAACCCTCAGAATGGGAGAAAATACTTGCAAATGAAACAACAGACAAAGGATTAATCTCCAAAATATACAAATAGCTCATGCAGCTCAATAACAAAAAAACAAACAATCCAGTTAAAAAATGGGCAGAACAACTAAATAGACATTTCACCAAGGAAAACATACAGATGACCAAGAGGCACATGAAAAGATGCTCAACATCACTAATTATTAGAGAAATGCAAATCAAAACCACTATGAGGTATCTCCTCACATGGGTCAGAATGGCCATTATCAAGAAATCTAGAAACAATAAATGCTGGAAAGGGTGTGGTTAAAAGGGAACCCTCCTGCACTCTTGGTGGGAATGTAAACTGATACAACCACTATGGAGAACAATATGGAGGTTCCTTAAAAAACTAAAAGTAGAACTACCATATGACCCAGCAATCCCACTACCGGGCATATACCCTGAGAAAACCAGAATTCAAAAAGAGTCATGTACCACAATGTTCACTGCAGCTCTATTTACAATAGCCAGGACATGGAACCAGCCTAAGGGTCCATCAACAGATGAATGGATAAAGAAGATGTGACACATATATATAATGGAATATTACTCAGCCATAAAAAGAAATGAAAATGAGTTATTTGTAGTGAGATGGATGGACCTAGAGTCTGTCATACAGAGTGAAGTAAGTCAGAAAGAGAAAAACAAATACCATACGCTAACACATATATATGGAATCTAAAAAAATAAAATAAAATGGTACTGATGAACCTAGTTTCAGGGAAGGAGAAAAGAGGCAGACATAGAGAATGGACTTGAGGACATGGGGTGGGAGGGCGAAGCTGGGGCAAAGTGAGAGTAGCATCGACATATATACACTACTGAATGTACAATAGTTGGCTGGTGGGAAGCAGCAGCATAGCACAGGGAGATCGGCTTGGTGATTTGCGATGACCTAGAGGGTTGGGATAGGGAGGATGAGAAGGAGGCTCAAGAGGGAGGGTATATGGGGACACGTGTCTGCATATGGCTGATTCGCTTTGCTGTGCAACAGAAACTCACACAGTGTTGTGAAGCAATTATACTGCAATAAAGATCTATTAAAAAAGAAAGAAATTCTGCAATATGCTACAACATAGATGAACCTTAAGGACATTATGCTAAGTGAAATAAGTCAGCCTCCCAAAGACAAATACATTATGATTCCACTTATGTGAGTTACTTAGAGTAGTCAAAATCATCAAGACAGAAAATATAATGGTGGTTGCCAGGGGCTGCAGGGAAGAGAGAATGGGGAGTTATTGTTTAATAGGTATAGAGTTTCAGATTTATAAGATGAAAGAAGTTATGGTCATGGACAGTGGTGATGGCTGCAAAACAATGTGAAAACCTCTGAACTTTAAAATGGTTAAGATGGTAAAGGTTATATGTATTTTAACCTTTTAATAATTCTAATAAGAGAAAAAATATTTAAAGACTAGTAAGTAAGCAACAAAACCTGTAGTAAACATCCTTAAAAGATTAAAAAATAAATATAAATCATTATTGATTTTATATTTAGTTCTGCTAAGGGTAATAATTTTAAAGATTACTAATCCTTTTGGTTATGGTGTATTTGTGTATGTGTATCAACATATAACCAAAATGTGTTGATATTTCAATTATACTATGCAACTTGAATACATATCCCTTCAGGATTCAGGCTCCATCTATTTTTCCAGATGCATCTCAGCCACCTGGCCATTGCAAATGACTTACTACTCACTCAAGAACTTACTTATAACTTCAGACCATTGCCTAAGTGGTTGTCCCCTCTGAATGGGATGCCTCATCACTTCTGAGTTCAGTAGTGTGCCCTTGTGAACTCCTCTCTGACACCCATAGGCCAAAAAGGAATTCCCTCTCTGAAAACTTGAGCATTCCTTACTAGTAAAATATTCACCCCAAATAATTTGTATGCCAATACCAGGAGGCCCTTGAGGGCAGGGGACTGTATCTTTTGAACATTATATTCACAGTGGCAAGCACAATGTCAGGCACATGGTAGACACAGTCAAGTGAATTACAGTTTAAAAGAACTCAGCCAAATAGTAAATTTTGCTTAAAAGGATATCATTAAAGTTATTATTTTGCTAGATAAACCTCAGCCTCATGGTTCTTTGCTGATTGATATGTCAATGTGTTTTATACTTCTTTTGGCTAAAAGTAAATGCAAATTACACACTCAAAGGAAGAGCTTCTGTTATGGTCTTGAGTTGTTTGGAACACAGCATAAATTAATTTCTTGGACTTTAAAAATAAAATCTAAAGTTGAAAGGCATGGCTTGATGTAATATTTTATTAAAAAATAGTTCATTTTTTGAAAATGGTGGTAATTTTATAGTAATATTAAAAGAACCATTTAAAAACATAATACATACCATTTCTATTTCTTGATCTTTAGCAACCAGCTGTCGATTAAGAAGTTCTTTGCCTGAGTCAAGTTTAATGCAAAGTTCCCTTGTGGAAGACAAGTCTGCAAGGGCAGACACTTTTTCAAACTGAACCTTCTGAAGCTCCTCTTCCATCTTTACAACAGACTTATGTAAAGTAGCAATCTGGGACTTGTAAGACCGTTCTGCATTTAAGTGCTGCAAGGACAAAATTATTATATATATGTATTTTTTTAACTTGAAAAAAACCTACAGCATGGAAAACAAAGTGGGGCAAATATTTTAACGATAATACTTTTAGATTATAAGGAACTTTAGATGATATAGGTGGCAATAGTATGCACAAAACATTCTGGGAAAGATAAATTTGGGCTTCAAATTTCTATATATAAAATCCAGGAGTAAAGTGGTCAACTGGTCGTTCTTTTTTTTTTTTTAAATAAATTTATTTATTTATTTATTTTTGGCTGCGTTGGGTCTTTGTTGCTGCACACAGGCTTTCTCTAGTTGCGGCGAGAGGGGGCTACTCTTCATTGCAGTGCGCGGGCTTCTCACTGCAGTGGCTTCTCTTGTTGCGGAGCACGGGCTCTAGGCACACGGGCTTCAGTAGTTGCAGCACATCAGCTCAGTAGTTGTGGCACACGGGCTTAGTTGCTCCGCGGCATGTGGGATCTTCCAGGACCAGGGATTGAACCCGTGTCCCCTGTATTGGCAGGCAGATTCTTAACCACTATGCCACCAGAGACGTCCCTGGTCATTCTTTTCAATGTATTTAGAAAACAATTTAAAAGTCTTATCCCCAAAGTGAGTTGAGATATACACGTTTGGCCTGTAGTTCTGTCTATATTTGCCATAGTTCCAATTATTCTACAGTATAAATATTATTACTGTTAAAGACAAAACATTATCTACTGTTTCATTCACAATACCCATTTTCTAATTCTTGAATGGCATGCTGATATGGATCATAATATCATAAAATGAGAGCTGATAACTCTCTAGCACTTACTAATACCTCTGAGGGAAAAAGACTCCGGGCAAGTATAAATCAAGAACACGTCCACATTATGGAAAATAAGAGCATGTCTTTAAAACTGTAATATAAGAGTCAAGTTATATAAATGCTTTCAAATGTTCAAGATAATTCCACACACCGCCCCTTTTTTTTTCAGAAAAATGTCTTATGTAAGTGCACTGCCACCTACAGAGTATTTGCTATTATGTGAGACTAACAGAACTGAGAGACAAATAAAGAAATGTTTCTGCTTTTACAAGCATTTTTACAAGTACAATGCACAAAAAATTGCTCCTGGAATAAGTTATTTGGCCACAATTCACTCCTACTTTTCTGCCTCCCTTCCTTCCTCACTCACTCAATTTCTCACTCATTCTTCAAACAACTTTCTATCCATCCATCCACCCACCTGCCCATCCATTCCATACTTATTGAGTATATTCTATGTTCCAGTCAATGTGCCTTGATGCATATCCAATGATAAGCAAAATGGTCTCTGCTCTCATGAAGTTTCCAGACTATGGGGGAATCATGCATTAATAAAATAATCATACACATGAATATGTAAATATATATTAAGCAAATATTTCTAGAAAACTATAGAACACAGGAAAGTGACCTAGCCTGATGGGATCGGGGAAATCAGGAAAGTCTTCTCTAAGTAAATGACACTTGAACTGAGATCTGAAGAGTGAGTAGATATACAGTGTGTTGGGGGAGGGTGGCTTTTCAAATCAGAGGATGCTAAGTGCAAAGCAAGAGCAGAGAGAAGGCTAGTATGGCTAGAGCTCAGAGACTACAGGGAAGAGTGATAGGAGGTACAGTTGAAAAGGTATATAATTTACAAAATAGAGCCTAGTAAGCCATGTAAAATTTAGGTCTTTATTACCTTTATTACAATTGACAGATCTTACAGAGTAGGTTATGTGATCGGTTTTGTGTTTTGAGAAGAATGCTTTGGACGTTTCAGGTTCTAGTAAAATAGCTGATTAAGCTAAGAGGAAAATCTGGATAAAATAGAATAAAAAATTATTTTTGCAGTTCATAGTCGAACTTGCAGGTAAGAAAGAGAAATTCTCACATGCCGAAAACAGAGAAAACAAAACCAGAGCAAGGAGCAAATGAGCAGGTCTGAAGCTAAGAGTTGGGGGTTGGAAGACCCAGTAATGGCAAATGGCTTAACACACTCAAGTAAGACTAGGAGACAAGAATTTAGGACTAATGGAGAGTTGGAATTGAGATCTCCATATAATCTGGGACCCTTGAAAGGAGACTCCAGGAAAAAAAAATCCACTCAACCTCACAGAGAGACAACCAAAAGTTTATCTTGACCTAGTCTCTGGATAAGGAAAAAAAATGTCTTCTGTAAGAAACTGAAAACTTTGGTCTGGCTTCACCCAATTTTGGAGTCTGACTTTACCCTGCCATACCCAATTCTAAACTTTAACATAATGTTTGTTCCATGCCTATGATAACTCAGAGTCCTTTTGTAGAAGCAGATGCACCTCCCTGAAATTCATAGTGAAGCACAACAGGAAAGATGAACGTTTTCTGTCTGTGTTGTGGAGGTCTTGAGAGCTACTCTCTATCACAAAACGATCCTCTAGTCTCCATTCCTGGCAGATTTAGGACTTAAGAGTTCCCAGGAAATCCTTTCTCCCACATGTTCCACTTGTGTTTTTACAATAACTCCTGTTTTCTTGAACTAGCTGGAGTAGATCTCTTTTCCTTACACTTGAACAAGTTTTAATATATAAATGAATTTACTCTGACATGTGAACACATATTAAATGTCTTCAAAAATGTTTTCCTTTTAGAAAAAGTGAAAAATGTATCCTTAGGAAATCCCAAATTTCAGTAACATATATTCTGCTAAGTATATTTTACCAAAGTTCTGCAGAGAACTGGATTTTTAGAATTGGGTTGAGCATGTTTTATACCAAACTCTTGGCCCTGATCACTATTGCCCTTAACATCACCTAAAGTCAACCCTCCTGGATTTGATCACAAGGTTTTAGGATCAAGGATAGCAATATTGTCATATAACAATGACAAAAACAAACAACACTGATATTGAAACAAGCATACCAATTATTTATAAGGTTCTTTGAGCAAGAGTTATTTACAGTGATTAAAGGAGATGATTTTTAATATATTCATGACAAACAAAAGAAGCAACGATGAATAAAGAATTCTGTAAACATATGGGTAGATACAAATAAGGATTGACAAAGAATAAGAACAATAGTAATGATTTATTTTTAAGAATATAAAAACAAGGTGGAACTAAAATAGTACACAACAGTATCATAAAAGATTGGTGTATGTGTGTGTGTGTGAAACAGAAAATAAGAGAGAGGGCACAAGATCTAGTAAGCAGTAGTTTTATGCTCAGTATTCAAATTTTCTCAGGATCATATATTATTGTTTAGGAGGAAGGTTGGAGATACTAACAACAGACTTTGTTAAGTATGCATATTATAATTTTAACTACCAAAAGAAGAGATTGAGAACATATAACTTCCAAACCAATCAGCAGTGGGGTAGGAAGTGTGTAAAGAAAATAAACACATAAAAGACATATAAAAAAAGGATGTTCTTCAGAAATGAGGGTGAAATAAGTACTCTTTAAAACAAACAATACGTGAGAAAATTCAACGCCAATGTACTACAAGAAACGGTTTTTTTCCCCCTCAGTTGAAAAGAACTTAGCTCTTACCATTTTATTTTATTTTACTTACTTTTTGTTAACTTTTTTTCTATTTGTTACTTTATTTAGAAGAAATGTTTAAAGGAACTTCTTCTAGCAAAAAGGAAATTATAGTAGATGAAAACTTGGATCTCCCCAAAGGAATGAAGAGCATGAGAAATAGTAAATATGTGGGTGAATAAAAAAGTCTTTCATATTTTAATTTCTTTAAAGATAACTATTTAAAGTTAAAATAATAATGTACTGTGGGGTTTACAATATATGTAGAATAAAAATGGAGGAACAGTAGGATAAAGAATGGGAGGGGGAAGTAAAGGGGTACTAAGAAGTAATCTATTATTTGAAGGTAGACTGTGACAATTAAGATACATGGTCTATACTCCAGAATAATCAGCAGAAAAAAATAATGATGTACGGCGCATAAGGCCATAATCGAGATAGAATGGAATACTAAAAAAAAATACTCAAAAGAAGGCAGAAAAAGAGTGAAAAGGAAACAAAAAATAAGTGGGACAAACAGAAAACAATAACATGGTAGATTTACACACAACTATATTAATAATTCCATTAAATATAAATGGCCCAAAGACAACTAAAAGACAGATGTAAAACAGGATAAAAAAGCAAGATCCAACCATACGCTGTCTAAAGGAATACTATTTTAAACATAAAGACATAGAAAGATTAAAAACAAAAGCATGGAAAAAGATATACCATACAAACAATAATTAAAAGAAGTGTGACGTGGCTATATTAATACCTTACAAAGTATACTACAGAATGAGAAGCATTACAATGGATAAAGAGATGAATTCATTAAGAAGTAATATAACACAGATTCAAATACATGAAGTAACATGACAGAACTGAAAGAAAAAATACACAAATATGTTTGGAGATTTCAACACTCTTCTCTCAATAATTGGTAGAACAAGTAAACAGAAACTCAGTAATGATAGGAATTGAAAAACACTATTGATGAACTTGACCCAATAGACATTTATGGAACATTTTACCCAACAACAAAATAATATACGTTATATTCATGTGTACATGGAAAACCCAGAAAGATGACCATATGCTAGCCATACAGTCTCACTAAATGTAAAAGACTGAAAAATCAATAACTGGAAAGGTATTTTTCTTTAAATCTCCAAATACTGAAAATTAAACAATACCACAAAATAATTTAAGGGTAATCAGTAAATTATTTTGACATAAAATAAAATGAAAACATATCAACTGTGTAGAATAAGGTTCCATTTCTGGCACGGCAGTGTGAGCAGCTCCACAGAACCAGTGAAAACTATAAAAAAGCAACCTTAAATGGTCTTTAAATAGTCTCTGGAAATGGTCTTAAGAACATACAGTAAATGAAGAAATACTTTCAAGAAAACCAACTAAAACTGGGAGAAAACAGGAAAAGTCCGTGACACCTGAAGTATGACCCTCTCTCCCCACACCCAGCTCAGCACGATGGAAATTCCACTGCAGGTGGGTGCGGCTAAAAACAATGCCCCCTCTCCCCTCAGTATTCAGTCAAGAACTATAGCGTACTCCCAGGAGAGGCAGGCCATCAGCATTTCTCATGCCACTCCGAAAGCTACTTAGTTCAGAGGCCAAGTTTCTGGCAACACTGTCTGGGAGATGGGGGCTCCCTTCTTCTGACCAGCCTCTCCACATGGGATGGAGGTTCTATCTTGTTTGTGGCATACTGAGAACACTGGCTCTGATTCTCCTTGACACAGGTTATTCATAAGGAAGAGGTTCCATACCTGGAGAGGGACGCTGAGAAGGCCAGAGGCTACAGCCATATACCCACCATTCCCTCCAAGTGCCCAGATCCTAAAGTGGGCACGTCACTCAAAGAGAACTGCACCACTGTCCCCATACCAGCTTTAGAGCCAGGGCTCAGAGATTTTGCCCAGGGAGAGAGAGAGGCCTTAAAGCAGGAAGCTCCTAAATTCTTCCAAAGGAACTTTACTTCATTTACAACTGACTATAGGAAAATTCAAGTCTAAGGCACTCTCAAGAACAATGGAAGGTACAGCGAAAATACTTCGAGGCTATGTTGAAAAGAAATTTAAAAAAGAATGGTAAACTCCTTAAGAGATACAAGCTCCACCATAGGGCAGCTAGTTTACCAGTGAAAATTAGGGGAAGAGACTGCTAAGAAGAATGTTCTCGGGTTCAGAAAAAACTCAAACATTGACCTCAACAGCTATCCCTGTAAAACAACCCAAATTTAATTGAATCAGTCTATGAAGCAATTTGTGCTTGAGGGCACTGTTGAAAACAATAAAGCAAACAGCCAGAGATTAGCTGGGCTTAACAGCTCAGTGTAGTAAAGGAAGAGAGTCAAAAAAGGCCCTGCCAAAACCACTGTCATCGCAGGGTAACTGTGGACGCATTCAAGGCCGCACCTCTGAGGAGAAACATCAGAGGCTTCACCCTTCAACGGGAAAGGGGAGAAAGAGATTTCACCAAATAATCCAGCCAGTCTCTAATCATATAAACAAGCAGCCTTCCAGTTTCTGTTCCAACTTGTAAACAGCTTAGAGATCATCACTCCCATGCTCACAATACAAAAAAAGCAGAAAATACGACAATAAACAACTCCTCTTTGATCTGTCAGAGAATTGAAGACATAAAATGAATCACTGCGCCCAAAATATAGAGGAAGGTAAATACAGAGAATTGCAGCTTACCAGGAGGAGAAACTGCCGTTGGAGCTAGCAACCGGTAGCGACACTTAAAGGGTAATTGACCACCTGCTAGAGACTGAGCATGAACTAGCTTGAGAGATACATCCTCCCGGGCTCCCAGCCTGAGGAGAACCCCACATTTTTATTAGTTTTACCTCCTGCAGCCCACTGGGTTTTCAGGATTAATATCCGAGAAAAATCCCCTCATGCTTCTAGCAGGGGGAGGGGAAAAGTAACCATTTTGAATAATCCCACAGAATTCTGTCCTTCTTGACAAAGGTTTGCCCTCAAAGGAGATGATTTTGTGACAGCGTAACCAACATGGTTGTACCAGAGCCTAACCAATGTGGAGGGATGGTAGTACCTAACGCAGAGCCTCTCAAGCCTTTCTACCTCATCTAAGGGAGAAAAAAACTGAGAAACACTGGTGAAGGTCACATCCCAGGGGCACATGCCCACTAAAAGACTAAGACCTAATTGTAGGATAAGAGAACACATCTCCTCCACCTACACGTCACTACCACATCAACAGGGCTCCTGTATGATAATAGGAGGTCACAGTTGAAAGAACTACAAGGTTCAGACTCTATTTAAGGAGTCTCTTAAGTGAACCCAAAGACAATAGAGGAGACAAAGAAGGACGCCAGAAGGAATTTTAGCCTCTCTGACATGCACGGCTACAGTAAACAGTAATCATAGCCTAACTCATAGATAAACACAAAACTTCACAGTAAAGGCCTATTTACCTCAGTAACTTTTACCAAATGCCGCTTGTTGCAGCATTTTATTATAGAAAAAGTGAAGACAGTTAAATGTCCTTTAGTATGGGAATGAATTTTAAAAATAAAATATTTTATTCAATGACTATAGAAGCAACTGTTTAGATGTACACTCTATGTATTAAAATAGATACATTTCAAAATTATAATATTGAGCAAAAAAGGCAAATTGCAAATAGATACCTACAGTATATTATCACTTAAAAAAACTTAAAGCACACAAAACATTATACATCATTTGTGGGTGACAGATATGTAGAAAAAGTACAAACATATGACAAAGAGTTATACAACTGACATGAAAGTTCTACATACCAACCATTAGGGAGGGAGGAGAAGAAAGGATGAGGAGTTGTATCTGCAATGTTTCGTTTTTTTAAATAAAGAGAGACTTTATTTAAATAATAAATATATTCTTTATAAATATGGCAAAATGTTAGCACCCTTCAACTTTGGAGATGGGCATATGTGGGTCTTTTATATTACTTTTGGGGAGGGCACTGTTTTTGTATGCTTGAAATAGTTTCTAATTTTTAAAAATGCTAAAGATTATTCTAGTTGTAGAGTAGGTAAGAGATTAGAGAACCAGAGCGGAGAACAGTTAACAGACTGCAATTCACAGTATATTTAAATAACTTAAGTGTTTGTTTATACACTTAATTTACGGAAAGCCAAACAAAACTCTTTTAAATATGATACAGGATGTACTACAGGCATATTTTACCAAACTTACCTGCTCGACCTCTCTGTTGAGGGCATCTACCTTTTCTTTTAATCTGTTACCCTCTGCCTCAGCAGTGATAAGTTCTAATTTGAGGGTACTGTTATCTGCCTCTGCTTGACGGGACTTATTTTCCCAGTTTTCAGCATCTTCACTGGCTTTTCGGAGTTGGTCCATCATTTGCTGGTTCTCAGATTCCTAAAAAGCAAATCTTAGGTATTACTTTAGGAGAGTAAAATGTTAAACATGTGATGCAAATTAAACATTATTTGCCAGGCCACTGGGAATCTACTTGCCACGATGACCGACTGTACCACAATCTCAAGGACTCCTATCTCTACTCTCAGTTTAGAAAATTGGTCATCCTGTAATTAACAGAAGGGAATGGGAGCAGGATCTGCCCTGGCTGCTGAGTCACACTCACTCATCTAGTAAAGTTTTCACTCTTATCTTCAAGACCTCAATGAACATGTTCTTCTATTTGCTTTTGTTCAAACAAAATCCTCATTGCCTCCACATAGCTGCTTACTGACTACTTGCTGGTCTGGTTTCCGAGCTTCTGCCTCGACCTGACCTTTTGTATCTGTGTAATTCCCTTGTTCCTGAGTGCTCTTCTGGGTTGTACTACGGCTACAGAGCTTCTGCCTGCTTGCATATCTTAAGCGTCAGCTTCTGATAATTCTCTTGGTTTGGCATGTTTCCTATCTGGTTCCTGCCTTTCATTCATAACCCCAGCCTTAATTTCCTCGATCATGGACTGTTCTATAATTCACTTTTGCTCACTGTTCTAATAACTTGCCTGAAGTTGCTCAGAAGTAAAATATGGAACCTATGCCAATAAACACTACTCATAAATATACATTCATGTATATACTGGGCATACAGTATAGAACCACTGTTAGAACCTATCATGATCAAGTTCTATCATGATGGACTGACTAAAGTAGGATCCCATTTCTAAAGGAAAACAATCAGCTCCTCAAATAATATATTATACGGAGTAATAATTATGAAGCTACTTTAAAAAATATTATTTTAGTAGTATGGTATGGCCAACTCGTTCTAAAAAATCATTCATAATTTTCGTAATTCATTAAAAAGGCACTAGATCTCTTCACCTCCTACCTGTTAATAAACAGTTCAGAAACACTGGAATAAGCAACATCTAATTGTATAAGGCAAATTACAATAAACAACATCGCATTGTATAAAGCTTTCAAATCAGATTTTTCTCATAAATATGATTAATCATGAGACTGGTTGAAATTCAGCTAATATTGCCACCTTGTGGTCTGGCTGTACCTTGACCAATATGAAGGATCTTTGCCAAGTCTGTTGATTAACAAGTTAACATACTAAACTACTGTATTGGCTTTTAAGATTCAGATATTCCAAATGTGCCAGTAGGAATCTGATGTGTGTTTTCTATTATTGTACTAAAAATAACAGTTGTGTACAGAGTATGTACTTGGGAGTTACATGATATAATATACATAAACTGAATTTTACCCACATTAATTTTTACCCTCTAACTTTCTGTAGCACTTATTGTGTGTGTCATTCTCTTAAAAGTGCCTTATAGCTTTATGTAGTTAGCTGTGGATGTACCATCTCCCCAGTAACCCCTCAGATTCCTCAAAGATAGGAACCATTTTTATGTTGAATTCAGTTTTCTAAGGTAGGAATCATTTTTATATTAAATTTGGCTTTGTGACTAGTTAATATATGGTTCCAAGTTTAAGCAGCGAAAAAGACTGCATTAAAACATCTCTCTGCCCTCTAACCACTTAGTGCCCTCCCTCCCAGCAGCCGGCAACCACAGTTTACCCTTTTCTGTACCTGCCCAAAGCAGCCAGAGCAGTGTGGGGTGCAAGATGGGCAACATTATAAAGAAAGTGCAACTGATCTTTGGTATTCTCCAGTTCTCTCTTTGCAGATCTCTTTCCCTCTTTCTGGTGCTTCCCCACCAGTTCCCTCTGGTTGACCACTGGGCTCTTTACATCCCTCCACCAGGGCAAAGGCAAAGCTGCTGCCTCAGCTGGAATCCTTTGCACTTCCTGTCTGAATTATGGATACAGCCTCTCCTAACTGCTCTTCCCCCTCTTTTGTTACCCTTCTGATTTATTCTTTTTCCAACATTTCCTGAACAATCTTTCTAAAAGGCAATTCTTCAAATAACTTCTGTGTATGTTGTAATGAAAGCTTCCTAAAAATACAGTTCAGACATATCCTTCTTACCTCTTTATTACCACCCACCTTCACATTCCACTCTAGCTACAGGAGCTACTTTTCCCCCCTCTACTTGTTGTCCCCACTGCCGGGGGTGCCATTCTGTTTCCTCGCAGTTTTTCAACTCTGTCACCTCAGTGCCCAGCATACTGCACACTGAATGGATGGGTGATGAATAAAGGACTCGACAATCCTTAATGGACCTCCCTACCAAAATGGACCCGTGATCCTTTCTCTCGGGGGGTGCCTGGATCCATCCAGCTATGTTGTGAAACGGAGTCTCAAAAAAGAACTCACATGAGGATGCTAAAAGCTGAGAGGAGTTTGATGTGTGATGTCTGAAAATACAATTCCAGAATCTAAAAGCCCCAATCCCTAATGGTGGAATTTCAGGTAATGCGATGGGCTAGGGAGAAAAAGTGTCTAACACTGACTGAAAGCTTACTACGCTAAACGTTGTTCAGATAGTCTTTTATTTATATTCTGCCCTATTCCAGAATAGACTTAGATGGCTCACTGTGCTAGGCGTATCTTACTCACTTGGGTGCTCTTCCCGATTACTGATGGCACACTGAGACTGAGGGAGGTTGAGTGGCCTACAGAAGTCCATGGCATTAGTGAGAGGAAGAGTCAGACCTACCTGACTCCAAAGCTTCTGTCCATTTATGACATTACATCGCTAGCACCTTCAACTCAAGAAGGGTAGGAAATCACCTGATTTGGCAACACGAGGCTGCTGCCTTACTGCCTGAAACCAAGGGTTGCAATTCAGGAGTCCTTAGACTCTCTCACCTCTCAAAGTCCTGTGGTCTTATGTACACCATAAATAAATGCTCAAGATATGTTTACGGACTGAAATTAAATGAAATGTTAAATACAATGAGGAAAACTGTTTGGGGGAGGAATTCTTATTAATGGTTTGATTGTTACGTAAGTAGGTAACACCACACCTATTACGGGAGTCAATCCAACACTATTTTATATAATAGTTTATCAAATGGACATACCTAACATCCTTGGTCTAGCTGTCTCTTTATTCCAGGGTTGTCACACATGTGTCCAAATTTATTGGGAATCATCTGATATCAGACATACCAGTCGACGTGTGTCTAGTCGACTGGTTACTAACAGAGAAATGGAGAAGAGAGCCATCTGCCCTCTGGTCCTGGGAAACAGGTGGCTCCACAACAGAGAGATCAATTCTGACCTGCTACACAGTCACGTAGAGCCTCTTCTGTCAAAGGTTTGTAACTGTAAACTACCATTTCCACATATAAGTGAGCCCAACTTGATTCTGGCCCCTTCTTCATCCAGTTAGAAGGATTCTGCTTATCTAAGATGGCTAAGTGGCAAATAAAAGGGGTGTATCCTTGAGTTACCCTTCTGGACATTGGTGACATTCTAAATATATGGTTAACACGTAATTGTTAATATCAAAATAGGTTATGCCTTAAAGAAATGCACTTGATTCAGCTGTCCCTATGAGTGCAATCAACCAACAGCTTTAGTGAAAACTCAAGTGTCTTGAGCCAAGGTGGAAATATATATATACGTACTTCGGACTTTAATATATTCTTCAGCTTATTAACCTCCAAATTAGTGTCTTGAACCTTCTGTTTAATGTCACTAAGCTCATTATGAGTATCATTCAGTTTTTTAGACAGTGCCTATAAGAAAAAGACAGTTAGATCTGACTACAGAAAATTAAAAATTGCTCTATGTCAAAACTACCATAAATTTTTAAATATTTACAGTAAATATGATAAATAAAAATTAATATACCTAATATATAAAGCTCATATAAAGACAGTGAGAAAACACAAGAGTCCAAACAGTAAATGGGCAAAGAACCCAAACACAATTCACAAAAAAGAAGCGTAAGTGGATAATACTTGAAAAAAGTTAAAATTTACTAGTAATCAAAGATATGGTAAGGAATGGGCTTTTCCATGTATTATTAGAGTAAATGTAAATTTGAGAAAAGCAAATCTGTGATCTGCTACCTGGTGATGACATGAGACATTTTTAAAAGCTCATAAAAACAAGAAAGACAAAAATGTTACTTTTTGTTAAAGGTGGGAGATGGATACTTGGGTATTCACGATACCCACGTCCACTTAGAAGGTTTTTTAATTTAAAAAAGAAACCTCATAAGCGTTTGATTCAATTTGAAACTAAATCTATAAAATTTAATGAAAAAGAATGTTTATTAAGGCATTATTTGCTATGTGACAATATTTATTCACATTAGGTGAATGATGCAGTACATAATAGTATCTACATAGTGGTAAAACCACACAGAATACTATGAATTCATGAGAAATGTTTGGAATAATTTTTAATAACAGAGAAAAATGTTAATGTATATTTGAAAAAAATCAGGATAAAACAACTCAATTTGTTTAAAATCGTGGTATTGAGGAAGAAATTTTTTTAAGGTTTCTGCTTTCCAAATCTTTTATGATATGGGTTTTTTTCTTTTTTTTAACATCTTTATTGGAGTACAATTGCTTTACATTGTGTTAGTTTCTGCTGTATAATGAAGTGAATCAGCTATACATATACATATATCCCCATATCCCCTCCCTTTTGCGTCTCCCTCCCACCCTCCCTATCCCACACTTCTCGGTGGTCACAAAGCTCCGAGCTGATCTCCCTGTGCTATGCGGCTGCTTCCCACTAGCTATCTATTTTACATTTGGTAGTGTATATATGTCAATGCTACTCTCTCACTTCGCCCCAGCTTACCCTTCCCCCTCCCTGTGTCCTCAAGTCCATTCTCTACGTCTGCGTCTTGATTCCTGTCCTGCCCCTAGGTTCATCAGAACCATTTTTTTTTAGATTCCATATATATGTGTTAGCATACGGTATTTGTTTTTCTCTTTCTTACTTCATTCTGTATGACAGACTCTAGGTCCATCCACCTCACTACAAATAACTCAATTTTGTTTCTTTTTATGGCTGAGTAATATTCCATTGTATATATGTGCCACATCTTCTTTATCCATTCATCTGTCAATGGACACTTAGGTTGCTTCCATCTCCTGGCTATTGTAAATAGAGCTGCAGTGAACATTGTGGTACGTGACTCTTTTTGAATTCTGGTTTTTTCAGGGTATATGCTCAGTAGTGGGATTACTGGGTCATATGGGAGTTCTATTTTCAGTTTTTTAAGGAACGTCCATGCTGTTCTCCATAGTTGGCTGTATCAATTTGCATTCCCACCAACAGTGCAAGAGGGTTCCCTTTTCTCCACACCCTCTCCAGCATTTATTGTTTGTAGATTTTTTGATGATGGCCATTCTGACCAGTGTGAGGTGATACCTCATTGTAGTTCTGATTTGCATTTCTCTAATGATTAGTGATGTTGAGCATCCTTTCATGTGTTTGTTGGCAATATGATATGAGTTTTTAAACAACCTGCAGTCCACAGAGGGATCCATCTTCTACTCTTGGGCCCTCTGACCCAAACAAAGGAAAAAACTATTCTTGAACATTTGTATATTGTTATGATACTAATTTTCTTCTTCTGATTATAAAAGATGTTTATGAAGGTGTAACAAACAACTATGATGTTACAGTAAGCTAATAACTGTTAAAAAATATTTATCTAGTGATTATGTGAAACACTCTACATTCTTGCCAGGCATATTCTCATCTACTCTCCATTTTTACAGTTGATAAACTGAGAGAAGTTAAATGATAGGATCACACAGCCAGGCAGGGGACTTGAACTCATGTGGGTCTTAAACACTCCACTCTATTGTCTTCTCACGTAGAACAAAGCATGATATAAAGTGCTATGTGGTTTTATCCCAGCTACATTAAAAAGTTCATGTAAAAGATAGTATAAAAATTTTTTAAGTACATTGAAAATCAGTAAAAAATACATTAACAGTGGGTAACTCTGGGTGGTAAATATGAGAGTTTTAAATCTAATTTTCATAAATATAAGTTATATTTACCTTTAGCCTATTTGCTTTAGCTATAAATAGAGCACACAAAGTAGATCCTATAAATTCACATCTCTTGTTTTTATTGCTATTAACTTTTAAAAAATAAACTTTCTTTTAAAATAGTTTTAGACTTATAGAAGAGTTATTAAAATAGTATAGACAGTGCCCATATACCCTACACTTAGCTTCCTCTATTATTAACATCTTATATTAGTATGGTAAATTTGTCACAATTCATGAACCAATATTGATACATTATTGACTAAAGTCCATATTTTATTCAGATTTCTTCCATTTTTACATAATGGCCTTTTTCTGTTCCAGGATCCCATTATTCATTAATTTTTGAACAAAGTACTTTAACACCTCAGGCAACTTTTTAATAATTAATCAAGTTTTGCATCTTTATATCTGATTATGTAAATTAAAATATTTAACAGTTTAAAAAATACAGACTTTTATGATGCAAACTGAACACATTGAGAGTGATAGCAAAGCAAGGGAAATTATTTGGACCAAAAATTTTAAAGGGGGAAGAAAGTTTCCAAGTAGAATTTTTTTTTTTCTTTTTCTTTTTTTTTTGTGGTACGCGGGCCTCTCACCGTTGTGGCCTCTCCCGTTGTGGAGCACAGGCTCTGGACGCGCAGGCTCAGCGGCCATGGCTCACGGGCCCAGCCGCTCCGTGGCACGTGGGATCTTCCCGGACCAGGGCACGATCCTGTGTCCCCTGCATCGGCAGGCAGACTCTCAACCACTGCGCCACCAGGGAAGCCCCAAGTAGAATTTTTTAATGTTAAAATTAAAAGTGATATTGGTAATGAGAGCTCTGGATAAAGCTGAACTGTACTGGCTTAGAGAGGAAGTAATTAAAAGAGAAATTTTCCTAAAAAGAATCACAGTGCTAAAGAGGACCGAATAATGTATCATGGTCTGTATACTCATATTCAAACGGAGTAACAGTCCATCAAATAAATCTATGCTTTTCTTAAAAATTTCGGAAGGTTATCTTCATTTGTTGATTTATTCAAATATTTATCCTTCACTAAGGAAGTATTTCCTAAGGTTTAATGCAATTCTATTATACCCCCGTTCCCTCTTTTCTCTGATATTTAAACTATATGTCTGAAAATTTCACTTAGAAATTATGTGGCATATTCTGTGTAATAAAGGTAAAAAATGGCTAGTTCCAAAGCCTGAGCTTTTCTACAAAATGAAATGAGGGCTATGTCTCAGAAGAAATACCTATTTTTCTTGGAGAAAAAGACAGTAGGAACAAGTATACCTGGTTTTCTTGTTTAGCTTTAGAAAACTGTTCTTGGAGATTGTCATTCTCATGAGCCAAGATATCCCTTTCCCTGGCAATTTGAGACAGCTCATCATTTGTTTCATCCAATTGCCGACGCATTCTGGAAATGTCTTGTTCACACATAATTAGGGCTTCAGTAGACTGTCTATTCCACAAATCAAATAGTACATAAGAAGAGACACTTTATTAGAACAGAATAACAAATTTTCACAAGACAGAAGATAGACAGTTAGCATGAAAACATTTGAAGAAGTTTTAAATACATTTAAATGTGTAGGAAGAAACACTGCAGAGATAGTGCACTGAAGTTCCTCTGTGTTGCCAACATTTCACTATAAACAAGGATGCCAAATATACACAGTAGTCAATGATTTGTTAAGCATTTCTAAACTTCTGACATTCAAGTATAAGAAAGCCTTCATCCTACCTCTAGCTGCTATGGCTTAGTCTCCTCTGCAGGCTCCTCTTCTCCTGCCCTCTTAAAAATCAATGGTTCTCAGAGCTTAACCCTTAGCCTCCTGATTCTTCTCACGCTACCCCTTCTCTCAGACAATTCCTATACATATCCGTGGCTCCCAACCCTGTCTACACCCAGATGACTCTGAAATGATCACCCCAGCCTCAGCCTCTCCCTCACACTCTAGACCCTTATATTTAACTGCTAACTAGACATACTTATAAGGACATCTCAAAAGCTCTTCAAAGAAAAATCTTTTCTCACGTAGGTTCATCATGTCCAGTATTCATCCCCAGACAGGAACCTGGCATTTTCCTAGATTTTCTCCTTTACAAACACCACACTCCTGTCCTCCAAACTCCCAACCCCAATTTATCATCACCTCTGCAGCCTAGCTCATCTTTCCGGCATAAAAATCTCAAAATTCTTTAATGATTTCTCGTTGCCCACAGACTCATTTGTCTGTAACACAGGCCTCTGCCTGCCTACCTAGCCTCTTCTCCTTCATTTCTCCCCTTACACTTTGGGTTCCAACACACTCACCTACTTGTCATTCAAGAGGCTCTTGAACATGATCTATGGTTCTTTGTGGCTTTGTTATTCTTTCTACCTTGAATGCCTTCTCTTTCCTTTCCTTGGCAAACAGCGTATCCTCCCTTTACTTCCCTAAACAGACTTAGGCCTCCTTTCAACATTAGAGAGTTATCACCTTACATATAACATTAAGCTCCTTGTTTCTTACTATCTTCGTACAATACCTAACATAGTACTTTGCCCCCAATAAGTGCTCACATTTTTGTTGAATAAGTGACTTACTTACCTTGATGCCTGTTCCATCTCAGCGATGATATTCTTCATGCCTGAAATGGTCTTTTCCTTGAAAAGTAATATAAGTATTAAATAAAAAATTATCTTAAACTGTTATTTCTGTTAAAACTGAATAAACTAAAAGAATTTCCCCTCCCTTTTGGATTTCCATTTGGTTTTAAACATTTATATTCTATTTTTCTTTGCTACACTTTAAAACTAAAGCCTAATATATCAGTGTGAGTACATGTACTGGATAAAAACAATAGATTATGCTCATTTAAGCAAAGACTATACTTAGGTATATTGATATGATATCATTATATCAAATACTGTTAAAAGACGTTTTGTGCAGTTATCCAGCAACACAAGAACCCCTTAAGCACCCTGTTTTTGGAAGAAAACCAATGGTTTGGCATTGTAGTGTTCTATACTGGGAATAGGACTGATTTACTTCCTTACTTCTTCATGCTATAAAACCCAGGAAAGTGAATCATGTAAAACTGAATTTAGTTATTAAGAATAATAACTTCGACCAAGTATAATATATATATATGTCATCAACATCATCTTCAAAAAGCTGTTCCAATGGAATTACTTATAAAAGTATATGATTAATTTTAGGTGTGAGTTAACAAGGAGGTAAGCATTAGGCCTAGAGCAAAGGTATAAAAAAATAAATTGCTATTCTTCCTTTTCAAGGGTATGGTGAGGAAGTAGAATTAATGTAGTCAATCAAGACTGAAATGAGGGGGAATATCTTAAGGTCATCAATACCATTCCCACACCTCCTCCTTTAAAAACTCGCTGATCCTGAACTAGTTACAGATACTTTACATAGGTTCTTAGCACTAACATTAGTCCTAAAAAAGGAAAATTATTCTTTCACTAAATACCTAGATTTCACTTTGCCCTTTAAATTTTCAAATCCTTAGTAACCAAGTAGCAAGATGAAAAACTAAATCTGTATTTCCCAACTAGTGCTGTTTTTTTCATCAGAGAGACAGGTGTGTGAGTGTGTGTGTGTGTGTGTGTGTGTGATCTTCCTTTATTCACGTGCTCCTCTCTAGGGTATTTTTATCTCTGGTTCCCCATTCTGCTTTCTGGTAGAATGGTACAGATTCCACATCTGGCAGTAATGGGTATTGAAGTATGGTTAAAATATCCATTAGCAAAACTGTTAAACCCCTTTAAGAAGCACAAGCCAATGGAAGAAAAACTCAGAGAGACAATACCACTTAAAATGGAATATTTACACGTTTTGAAATATAACTTAATACACTTCTAAATAAATTCTGAAAAGCTCATTGAACTTCTAGTGTTTCTGACAGAAGTTCTTTGGTTAAAATTTAAACATGGCTTATAAGCCTAAAAAGGATTTTCCTTTATCAATAGAAATTCATCTTGAAAGACTCTCTAAGAACACTGTAAAGTATCCAGGGCAACAAAATTACTGTATAGAATCCAATAATATATCCTCTTAGCCTATTTTTCTCTTAATATGACCCAAATAGTACTATTTCTTAAATTGTTGAAATTTATGCCATCATTATCAATTTGATATTCCTTGTACAATCTCAATACATCTGTCCAACCAGTGACATAGATTCAAGTTAATTGTTAAAAATTCAACCTGGACAGGATGGTCATAAATCTACTCAGAAAAAAAGAAACAAACTAAAATTTTACACAAATAATTCTGGCTTTTATGATTCAAAAATCTGTGAACTGGCTATTGAATTTTCTAACTTTAATTGGTAGCAAGTAGTAGAACATCTTTTAAAACTATGATTACCAGTAAAAATTCACCTTATTCACTATAATATAGACTTTTCCATAGTAATTTATTTCTGTAATCTCCAGATTAAACTATAAAACTACTGCTTTTCACTGAAAGGCATTATAAATTCAGCTCTGAAATATCACTCTAGAGAACATTTCCTCTTTTGAATGTCTAACACTGCTTTAAAAAGTTATTTTCCTTTCATAGGATGGATGCATTTACATTCATAATCCTATACAAAACTCTTAATTTTGAAATAGACTTGCAACTCAATATTCTTTGTGAAGGAAAAGATAATATTGGTACAGTTAGTAGAATGGAAGAAATGTGAAATACAAGATATAACAGAGGGAACAGATATTCAGAAAGAATTGAGTAATTTGTTTCTAAATATTAATGTTTCTAAGGAAAATCATGTTTAACTATTCAAAAAGTGGTTTGAATATAATGAGAAGCAAAATCCCACCCCCCAAAATACCATAAAATTTCAAAAATATTAAAAGGTATTAACTATAATGAGTCAGACTTTTCAACAAGTTAAAAGCCAATTTACTGCCTCATGTATTGTGATAACTTCAATTGTGCTCATGATTCCCAAATCTATTAACTTCAATTTTCTCTCCAAACCTTAAAATCCAAGAGCCTATGAATATTTCACTACATGTCCCAAAGGCATGTCAATAATCTTCCTCTCTAAGCTTGTTCTGTGTCCTGTGTTTCCTACTTCACACATAGGAACTATTCATTTGGTTCCAAAGTCAGAAAGCACATCTTGTCAGTCTTACTTCCTAGAGTTGTCTATTTCTCTCATGGATACTGCCACTCTCCTAATACAGTTCTTGTCATTTTACTCCTAACTAGTGTCCTTGTCACTACTCTCATTTCCCTACAATCCACCTTTTATGTAGATTAACAAGGGCTAGGATAATGTTTTAATGATCCAATTGTAACATTTCATTTTCATTATTTCAATGTTCCTCTATATCCATGATGATGGGAACTAAACTCAACATCATGTGTAGTTCTGATTTGTTGCTTATCTATCCCACCTCATCTTTTACCACCGCCCCCCCTCATCCCCCCATACTCACCTCTTTGCACTCTATTCTCTGGACATATTAAACTGTCAAGAAATCTCATGAAATTCTCTTATGAGAGCCATTGGGCTTTCATATAATCTGCTCTACTTGTTTGGATCACCCTTTCTCTAAAAAGTGCTCTACCTGTCTGGATCACTCTTTCTCTCACGGTCCCCTTTCTCTAAATCTTTTCTTGGCTAATTCCTAGTCATCTTTCAGGGCAGTGTAGGCACCATCACTGCGTGGAAGGCTTCCTAGATCTTCTCCCTCCCCTAATCCAACCCCCAGGCTGAATCAGGTATGTTTCTGACAAACTTCACTCATACATTGTGCATACGTCATTATGGTATTTAGCACATTCTATCATAACAGCCTCTTTCTTTATCTTTCTCTGAATTATACCATAGGCCTTTGGAAGGTATGCCCACTCAACCTCAGTTTCTAACATAATTCCTGGTACATGTCAATAAATGTTTGTTGAATGGATGGATGGCTGGATAAATGAATGAATTAGTTCCCTTAGAGAGGGGAAAGACCTTATGCCAGAGATGCTGCCTTTGCTTAAGACATTTGTCGAAAACAGTTTAGGAATTGCCTTCAGAATCAGTTTATGAGCTAGAAAAGGGGGTCAATATATCCCTGCCTTTTTGAGAACACCTTTTTTTTGTTGTTGTTGTTGTTTGAACAATAGAAGTGTTCAAATGAAGCTTATCATCTAACTTTATTCACCAGTTCCATGTGATCCACTCTCAAGGCTAAGGATGATATAACAACATGCCCCAGTTCTGAATACAATTACAAAGGTGGTTTTAATGAAATACACATATTGCCTCCCAAGGTGGCTACCTGAAAACATAAGTTCTGGTGTGCTTTTAAAAAGAAATCAGTCTCACTGCTTTTTTTTTTATTATGCTTTACATTTTGATATTTCAATTAGTTATTGTTAGTGAATGTTGATCATAAAGTGATGAAAGAAAAATCTATTTCAAAATATTAGCTAGTGAATTTGAACACATATTTCCTAAGACTATCTTGAAATATTTCAAAATCAGATTTTAAAGTTTTAGCTCTCTAGGAAAAAATTGAGAAAATCCTATTATTTTATTCAGATTCAAGTTCAAACATTTCTTTTAAACCACGGTTGTCAGAACATACTTTCATTGCCAAACTCTCTCCAAGGGATGCAATATTCTCAGATTTTTTATCCAAACATGCTTGCAGGCATTCCTTTTCTTTAGCCAGATCATTGAGGGTTGCACCGAGAATGCTGACTTCTTCTCGCTGGGCAATACTTTGTCTTGTAAAATTATCTAAATTTGTAATCATAAAGGCATTGTTTTAATCAAGATAAATTTTTTTTCCAGTTCAAGCAGAGTGAAATACTTTTCAAAGAAAATTCTCCTATATTATATTCAATGACTAAATATAAAGTACTGTATCCCAAGTAAATAATGGCTTTTGTTGTTAGTGATTAAAAATGAAGGTTAATCATGAAATTCTAAATGATATAAATGTAAAAGCACAATTAATACATTTGACTTAGAACAGCAAAGGATATATGTGCAAGCTCGAAAAATGGTACAGATGAACCGGTTTGCAAGGAAGAAATAGAGACACAGATGTAAAGAACAAACATATGGACACCAACGAGGGAAAGAGGTGTGGGGAGAGGTGGTGGGATGAATTGGGAGATTGGGATTGACATATATACACTAATATGTATAAAATAGGTAACTAATAAGAATCTGCTGTATAAAAAAATAAATTCAAAAAAGAACATAACGGAAAAGAATATGATAAAGAATGTATATATATATGTGTATAACTGAATCACTTTGCTGTATAGCAGAAATTAACACAACATTGGAAATCAACTATACTTCAATGAAGTATATTTTTTAAAAAAAGAACAGCAAAGGAAAGTTCTTTATAACAAGTCCTCAAAGTAGAATGTGTGGTGGGGTAGGGGAGGGTGTGTGGATGAAGCATGTGGACTATCAATTTTCCCCCCTCTAATTTCACCTCCCTCTAGCTTAGCATCACTGTTGGATGTAAGCTGGTAACTAACAGATCTTAATAAAATATCCAGTTAAGTCATCTTCAGAGTCAAATATCTTCTAGTATTTTGGTTTTTCTAAAGTAGTGCTATAAAAGTTCCTAGAAAAAAAATCATCCCAGGAAGTCTGATTTGATTTGTGAGAACGCTGGCAAGCCAATGTCACTGCTGAAGGACTGAAAGATGGTGTAGAATAGTGGTTTCTAAATTGTGGTTTCTCAACCAGCACCATTGGCAGCACCTGGGAACTTGTGAGAAATACAAATTCTTAGGTCCCATCCTAGACCTACTGATTGGAAATTCTGAGTGGGCAGACCAATTTATGTTTTAACAAGCACCCCTCCCAAGTCATTCTAATGCACAGTAAAGTTTGAGAACCACTAGAGGGAATTGGTGAGGATACAAAAGCCCTGGCCGTATCCTACTTCGAGGAGCCCAGCTCAGTGAGGTTTAGCTCTCCAGGTAAAGACTGAAGTTTGAGAACCACTGGTCTAGAGCTCTACCAAGGAAGCTCTGTGTGACTAGACCTCTAAGTAAATGCCCGCCAAGGGCCACCCAGTGCAGCACTAAGAGACATAATCCCATATGCCAAGAGGGTGATTTATATAATATGTCACATCCCTTTTCCAGGCAAACCACATGTTTTGGGTGTTCTGTTATCTGAGTTCATTCCCATTGGCATAAAATAAACTCTAAAACAACTAGTATATCCTAGCTTAAAAAAATCCTCAACCCCACATCCCACTTAAGCTACCACCCCATTTTTCGACTACTCTTAATAGCCAAACTTCTTAAGACTTCTATTCTCTCCTGTCTCTACCTCCTCACTTCCCAATCATTCGTCAACCTACTCCATCTTCCACATCTAACACTGTAATTCAAACTTTTTTGGGGGGTCAGTGCTACCAAAACCTCCAATGTGCCAATCCAATCAATGTTTTTTCATCCTCATCTTATTTTGCTTCTTGAAATTATCTGACACTTGATCATATCCTCCTTTTTAAAACATGTTGCTCTCTTGCTTCTCAAAATGACACTCACTTCTGGGTTTTCTTCCTATGTCTTTGGCTTCTTCTTACTCAGTCCTGGATCCTCTTCTCCTCATTCTCTATATTTCCCCTAGGTGATTTCATGGTTTTAAAATATCATTTATATGCTTATGTGTCCCAAATGTATATCTATAGCTTAGATTTCTCGTCTGAGATACAAACTTATCTATTTACCTGCTTACCCTACCTTTTTACTTGAACTTAAAATATCCAGAAATGAGTTCTTCAATCTTCCCCTTTTATATTTTCTTTTAATACTTCCTGTCTCAATAAAAAGCACCTCCACCCACCTAATTGCTTATGTCAGATATTTTTGAACTGCATAATAGTAAATCTTAAAAATATTTATTGTTTTAAAATGGGCTCTTTTATAGTCTTGACCAAAATTTTACTTGAAAGTTATAACCATATTTTCATAAAGATCACTGGTAAGAAACAATAATAGGAGACTTTATAAACATAATCTTTATAAACTCAAGTGATACCATAGATATAGCCAAATATATGTACACTTTCCATCAAAAATAGTAATATATGTAATGTATTTCATTACAACAGCTATGGGCATGACATATAATACAAAAACTTATAAATTCAAAATTGATCATCATAAATTTACAAAGTATTGCTGCTTTGTTTAGCTATTTCTTCATTGAAAAATATGAAGCCATGTCTAAGTATTTATGGTCCTAAATTTAAGTAAAAATTATTATTATCAAAGAAAAATATATTTTCCCATGATTTCTGACTAAAAAACTTTAATTTAAGGGCATATTTCTAAGTTTATCTATGTTATAACTGAAGAGAAGAAAACTTTTTTTAAACCAGACTTTAAAAAAAAAGTAACATCAGGGAGAAAAAAAACAACTCACCAATTTTTTCATCCAAGCACATAATTTTCTCCTGAGTAAGCTGTAGCTCATATTTTTTCTTAGCAAGGTGTCGTTGAGTATCAGAAAGATCTTTTTCTGTGTTTTCATATAAAAGTCTGTAAACATTTTAATAATAAAACTAATTCTGAAATTTTGTTTTATAAACTTTTTAAATCTATAAACTTTTAAGAATATTAATGTACATTTTTTTCTTCTTTGTATTTTCATTATTAAAACACATTATCGGAGGTTTGAAATATAAAGGATAAAAAGGGATCCTCAATCTACCACTCCAACATAAGCAACTATTAGCAATTTGGTGTTCATTAGTTTGTATTTTTTTGGCTACACATATTTTAAAGTTACCATATTCTAAATTCAAAACTGAATCCTGATTTTTTTCCACCTACAGTTAATCTTTAGTATTTTTTAATCTTATTATTCAGCCCTCCAAATTATCATTTTCTGGCTGAAAAACCTTATATGAACAGTAACCATTTACTTAAGTACTCCCCTAATATTAGACATTTAGGTTCATTTCAGGTTTTCACTATTATAAATAAATCTGTAATGAACAGCATTTCATTGAGTCCACAAACATTTATTATGTGTCTAGTATGTACCAGGCACTAGGTGTTGAGGAAGCTATGGTGAACTAGGTGGGCAGTGGCCCTGGTCTCATGGAGTTCACAGTCAATAAACAAATATTAATAAGTAAACAGACTATAATTTCTGGAAATATGGAAGCTAGATAATCTGAAAGTCCTCTCACCACAAAACACTTACACATACTAAATATGATGTAAGAAGCATCCTTTTAAATGTATAGCAAAACTTAGAAGGATTTGTAAGGGAAGTCCCCTGGAGCCAAATCAGAGCAATAAGACAATGAACTGATGTTATGTTAGATACAGTTGGGGTTTGCCTGTCTCTGTGGCCTAGAGTCTTGCCTTTTAACTCAGAAACAGAAGATGAGGCCACAGAGATGGCTGCAACACAAGTATTAGAACTAAGGTCCGGGAATTCCCTGGTGGTCCAGTGATTAGGACTCTCTGTTCTCACTGCTGAGGGCCCAGGTTTGATCCCTGGTTGGGGAATTAAGATCCCACAAGCCATGTGGTATGGCCAAAAAAGAAAAAAAAAAAAAAAAAGAATTAAGATCCTCTACCATAAGGCCACTAAGGGCTACACTATTACTGGAGAGGACTAGAAGAAATCAGCTTGCCAAACATTGCTAGGGCCAGGGTAATAAAAATAACTAAAAGTCTTCATTGGGAATTCTCAACCTCAAGATAAGAAATCAAAATAAAATCTGGTTCCAGAATGGTCATATAATCTAGAACACTCAGTGGAAATAAAAGTTCTCTGGAGGGACATGCCCTCAACTCAGGCACAAACTAAACCTCAGACAAAGGTTTGTTGAAAATGAGCTCACAATTCAATCTTAAAAACACATTAAGAAACAACCCAAACTTAGTGGGAGTCAAAATACACACAAACTAAATTAAATCCCAAAGAACTTCAGATTATAGCATTATTAAATAGCAATTTAAAAATAGTTTTAAATACTAAGACATAACATAAGTAATAGAATACACAATGAAAAGAAAAAAGAACCAGCAGATTTTTAAAAGAACCAAAGAGAACTTCAGGAAATTAAACTGAAGTCACTGAAATAAAACTTTTAAAAGGACAACATCAAATGACAAGTTTAAGAACAAAATAGACACAGCTAAAGAGACAATTAGTAAGATAGAAAGAAAAAAAAAAGCCAGATCAGAGGAAATTACCTATAATAGAGCACAGAAAAAAAGATAGAAAAAATACAAAAGAAAGTTTAAGAGACATAAAGAATAGAATGAGAAGGTCCAATATTCACCTAATAAAATTCCACAAGAGAATAAACATAATATTCAAAGAAACAATGGCTCATATAATACATGAAATCTTAAACTAAAGAAACATCAATGAAAAACATAAACAGTAACTTTGAGGGAATGTAAATCATGGGTAGAGCCAAAAAAAAAGCTGTATCTATTAAGACAATTATAAACGGAGGAGGGTAAAAGCATTTAAAAGGACACAAGATTTCTACATTTAAACTGATAAAATGTGACACCAGTAGGCTGTGTGTATAATGTAATACCTAGAGCAACCAACGAAAACATCTACATAGAGATACTCAAAAGTATTAAAGATAGATCCAAATGAAATACTTAAAAATTTTCAAGTAACCCACAGAAAGGTGGGAAAAAGAAAACAGAGATAAGAAAAACAAAGGGAAGAAACAAACAAAAAAACAAATAAAACAGGAGACTTGAGCCCTAACATATAATAATTACATTAAATACATAAGGTCTACCTTATTTGTGTTAGCTAAACACTAGAAACAATCAAAATGTCCCTCAATAGATGAATGGTTAAACTGTGGTACATCCATACCATGGAATACAATGATAAAAACACATAAAACTATACATACACATTGAACTAGTGACAATTTCTGCTTCTGATATTGTACTATAGTTATATAAAATGTAACAGCTGGGAGAAACTGGGTGAAGGAATCTCTCTGTATTTCTGCAACTTCCTTTCACCCTAAATTATTTTAAATTTAAGAAGTAAAACAAATTCTCAAATCCAACCTGCACAACTAAAATAAATAAATAAAAATCTCACTGTGGGGGGACTTCCCTGGTGGCACAGTGGTTGAGAGTCCACCTGCCGATGCAGGGGACACGGGTTCGTGCCCCGATCCGGGAAGATCCCACATGCCGCAGAGTGGCTGGGCCTGTGAGCCATGGCCGCTGAGCCTGCACGTCCAGAGCCTGTGCTCTGCAACGGGAGAGGCCACAACAGTGAGAAGCCCACACACCGCAAAACAAACAAACAAACAAACAAACAAAATCTCAGGGTGGGAATTAGGAATCACTATTTTTTTTTAAAGTTCCTTATTTGATTTCAATATGCAGCCAAGGTTGTTAAGGAGTGCCTCCTACTGCTGCTTCACCCAGGGGAGCAAAAGGTGAAAAACTGACAAAGCAGATGTTATGTAAGACAAAATGTTATTGCAATTTTATAGTGTCTCTCCCATCTTAGGACTCTTCCATCCCCCATAGTGTGAACTCAATGAGGCTGTTCCCCCCAAAGGACTGTATGACATAATAACTTATATCTCGATGGAAAAATGTGCTCACAGACCAAAATGACAAGACATTTGAAAAAACAAGTCATTTCAAAAGAAACAAAATATACTGATTACAGAATCCAGCAATACCAGATATATTAGAAGAAACAGATCAAAAATTTTTGATTAGACTAATAAACATATTAAAAGAAAGATATCAGCAATATGAAAAAAGAACCAAGGGGAAAAACAGATGTGACAAGTATGAGAAATGTAGTAGATGAAATTAAAAGAAAAAAAAAAAAACAGATGGTGTAAATAGCAGAATGAATATAGCTGATCAATGAGTTAGCAAACTGAAAGACCAAATTGAGGATATTTCTCAGAATGAAGTATAAAAGGACAAATAAATTGAAAACATGAGGGCTCCCCTGGTGGTGCAGTGGTTGAGAGTCCACCCACTGATGCAGGGGACACAGGTTCGTGCCCTGGTCCGGGAAGATCCCACATGCCACTGAGCGGCTGGACCCGTGAGCCATGGCCGCTGAGCCTGCACGTCCGGAGCCTATGCTCCGCAATGGGAGAGGCCACAACAGTGAGAGGTCCGTGTACCGCAAAAAAAAAAAAAAAAAAAATTGAAAACATGAGATGAAAAGTTAGAAGACTTACCAAACCTGACTTTTAAGACTTACTATAGAAACCATAATAGAGAGCCCAGAAATAGGCTCACATTTATTCAGTCAATTAATTTTCAACAAAAATCAATATAATGGGGAAAAGAAACAATTGGTATTGGAACAACTGAATTGCCATGTGGGGAAAAAAATGAATCTTGACCCCTACATCACACCACATACAAAAGACATAATATAAAAGCTAAAGCTATCAATATAATGCTTTTGAGAGAAATCACAAACATACATATAAGAAGTTTTAACCAATTTTAGTAAATCAAATCCAAGGATATAGAAAAACTATAATACATCATGTCCAAGTGGAGTTAACTCAGGAATGCAAGGTTGGTTTACAATCTAAAATTATTTAATGTTATTCACCATATTAACACCCTAAAAAAAAGAGAAAAAAGCCATATGACCACATTAATAGATGCAAAATAGACATCTGACAAAATTCAATATCCACTCTTCATATGAACTCTCAGCAAATTAGGAATAGAACTTTTTCAATCTGATAATAGGCACCTACAAAGAGCCTACAGCAAACATCACAATGGTGAACGGTTGAATGCTTTCCCACTAAGATTAAAACAAGGATGACTGTTCTCATCCTTCTATTCAACATTATACTAGAGGTTCTAGCCAGAGAAATAAGGCAAGAAAAAGAAACAGGCATTCAGATTGGGAAAGAAGAAGCAAAACTCTCTATTCACAGACAACATGATAATCTATGTAGAAAATCCTACTGAATCTACCAAAAAAAACTATCTTAACAAGTGAGTTTTAGCAAGATTGCAAAATACAAGAGCAGTACACAAAAATCAATTTTGTTTCTTACACAGGTATACCTCATTTCATTGCATTTCGCTTTACTGCACTTTGCAGATATTGCATTTTTTTTTTTTTTTTTACAAATTGAAGGTTTGTGGCAACCCTGCATCATACAAATCTATTAACACCATTTTTCTAACAGCGTTTGCTCACTTCATGTCTCTGTGTCACATCTTGGTAATTTTCAAAATATTTCAAACCCTCCACCAGCAAAAAGATTGACTTGCTAAAGGCTCAAATGATAGTTAGCATTTTTTAGCAATAAAGTATTTTTATTTTATTTATTTATTTATTTATTTATTTATGGCTGCGTTGGGTCTTCATTGCTGTGTGCGGGCTTTCTCTAGTTGCGGTGAGTGGGGGCTACTCTTTGTTGCAATGCACGGGCTTCTCATTGCAGTGGCTTCTCTTGTTGCGGAGCACGGGCTCTAGGCACACAGGCTTCAGTAGTTGCAGCACGCGGGCTCAGTAGTTGTGGCTCACGGGCTCTAGAATGCAGGCTCAGTAGTTGTGGTGCATGGGCTTAGGTGCTCCACAGCATGTGGGATCTTCCCGGACCAGGGCTTGAACCCAAGTCCCCTGCATTGGTAGGCAGATTCTTAATCACTGTGCCACCAGGGAAGTCCAATAAAGTCTTTTTAAATTGAGGTGTGTACATTTTTTTTAAACATAATGGTACTGCACACTTAAGAGACTACAGTATAGTGTAAATGTAACTTTTATATGTACTAAGAAGCCAAACAATTTATGTGATTTGCTTTATTGTGATATTTGCTTTATTGCAGTGGTCTGAAACAGAACATGCAATATTTCCAAGGTCTGCTTGTACTAGCAAAAAAACAATAGGAAACTGAAATTTAAAAAGCATTTATAATAGCATAAAGAATGTGAAATACTTAGGTATAAATATGACAAAGGGTGTACAAGATTTGTACAATGAAAATATATAAAACACTGCTGAGAGAAATTTTAAAAGATCTAAATAAATGGAGAGAGAGTTTCTGTTTATGGATCAAAAGGCTCAATATTGTTCATAGTTAATTTTCCAAAACTGATCTGTAGATTCCACATAATTCTAAGCAAAATCCCAATAATAATTTGTGTATGTTGACAAGATGATCCTAAAATTTATATGAAAATGTGAAGGGTCTAGGACAGCCAAAACAACTTGGAAAACGAACTAAGTTGAAGGACTTAACAGTACTTGATTTCAAGACTAATTATGCAGCTTCAATTATCAAGACAGAATGATACTAGCATAAAGATGGAAAAATAGATCGATGGAATAGAGTCCCGAAACAGACTCACATATGTGGTCAACCAATTTTTTCACTAAGATGCCAAGGCAATTCAGTGGATGAATGGATAATCTTAACAAATAACTAATGGATACCCATATACAAAAAACAAAGAAAAACACTACCTCTACTTTTTATCTCATACTTTACACAAAAATTAATTCAAAAAGGATTACAGACCTTACATTTATGTAAGAGGTAGAACTATAAAACTGCTAGAAGCAAACACAGCAAAAATTTTTAGTGACCTTAGGTTTGGCAAAGATTTCTTAAATAGAACACAAAAAGCATGATATAAATGAAAAATAATTTCAATTGTGCTTCATCAAAATTTAAAGTCTTTGCTCATCAAAAGACACTGATAACAAAATAAAAAGGCAAGCTCTATACTGGGGCAAGATATTTGCAAAACATGTATCTGACAAAAAATTTGTATCTAGACCCTATAAAGGACTTTTATAAGTTAATGATAAAGAGATAAACAAACCAATAAAAAATGGGCAAATACTTGAACAGATATTTCACTAAAGAAGATATATGAATGGCAAATAAGTAAATGAACAGATAATCAATACCACTGATCATTAGGGAAAAGCAAATTAAAACTACACTCAGATACTACACACCCACTAGTATAACTAAAGTAAAAAGACAGATGATATCAAATGTTGATCAGGATATAACGCAACTGGCACTCTCATGCACGGCTGGTGGGAATATAAAATGGTAAAACAATTTTGGAAAACAGTTTGGCTGCCCTGGAAGCTACCAGGGGAACCACCACTGTGTCCTTGGGTTATAGGATCTGGGCAGCAAGGATTTACAGTGGTACTTATCTGGCTTTTGGTGGAGAGCTGCCCTTGACAACGGAGACCAACATTCTGTGCACTATACTTGACTGTTACAAGATCTTACCTGATAACCCTCATTCAGTATACATCTGGGAAAAAAAGCACCAATGCATAGTAAATCAACAGTAATAAAATATTTTAAAATATAGTTAAATTCTACTGTAGTCCAAGAAGAATCCCTTCAAATGCCCTGACGGATTATTTTCTTAGCTTTCTTCTTGTAAAACACTTTTAAAATGCATGCTAATCATACTGCTCAATATCAAAAAAATAAACAACACAATCAAAAAATGGGAAGAAGATCTAAATAGACACTTCTCCAAAGACATACAGATGGCCAACAGGAACATTAAAAGATGCTCAACGTCGCTAATTATTAAAGAAATGCAAATCAAAACTACAATGAGGTATCACCTCACACCAGTCAGAATGGCCATCATCAAAATGTCTACAAATAATTAATGCTGGAGAGGGTGTGGAGAAAGAGGAACCCTCCTACACTGTTGGTGGGAATGTAAATTGGCGCAGCCACTATCGAAAACAGTACAGAGGTTCCTCAAAAAACTAAAAATAGAGCTACAGTATGATACTGAAATCCTACTCCTGGACATACATCTGGAGAAAACTGTACTGTGAAAAGATACATGTACCCCAATGATCACTGGCACACTCTTTACAATAGCCAAGACATGGAAGCAACCTAATTGTCCATTGACAGATGAATGGATAAAGAAGATGTGGTACATATATACAATGGAATATTACTCAGCCATAAAAAAGAATGAAATGCGATTTGCAGCAACATAGATGGACCTAGAGATCAGCATATTAAGTGAAGTAAGCCAGACAAAGACAAATATATGATGTCGCTTGTATGTGGAATCTAAAAAAAGTGATCAAATGAACTTATTTACAAAACAGAAAGAGATTCACAGACATAGAAAACAAACTTATGGTTACCAAAGGGGAAAGAGGGGTGGGAGAAAGGATAAATTAGGAGGTTGGGATTAACATATACACACTACTATGTATAAAATAGATAACCAACAAGGACATACTGTATAGCACAGGGTATTATACTCAATATTTTGTAATAACCTATAAGGGAAAAGAATCTGAAAAGGAATATATATATGTATATAACTGATTCACTGTGCTGTACACCTGAAACTAACACAATACTGTAAATCAACTCCATTAAAAAATTCTTTAAAAATGGATGCTAATATAAGAGCCATAAATATATTGCAATAATAAGTATATCAATGCATATGATAATGAAGGAGACAAGCGGAGAATGTGGCAAAACCTCCCGGTGTACACTATGGCCGTCCTTATCCTGTTAAACTGCACTGCAGCCACATATCTTCCCAAATAGACATAAGACCCCTGCACAACACAAGAATATACCTAATAAGAAAAAGGAAAAATGGAAAACTACATTCATAATCCGAAGTTCTCAGATCAGACCTTTAAATCACTGACCAATAAACCCACACCGAAAACAGACATTCAAGAAATAGAAACTTCAGAAATAAAGCTGGTAGCTTCTTTTGCAGACTCTTCTAACTCCAATATGAGAAAACAGGCACTCAGAAAACTTGTTCAAGATATGTTTAGGAGTTGCTTTTACCAAAGCCCAAAGGGGCTTTGGTTAAGCTATCTAACATGGTTTTTATCAAATGCCTATTTTGGGGCTTAAAACCAACCCTCTGTGCAGCCTTAGTAGGAGGTGTTAAAAATCAGGGTTCTGCCATGGAGTGCGATTCCCCTGATTTCTCTGTATGGTCTTATTCTCAAAACAAATTACCATTTGGTTCTCAAGTTGCACTCTCCATTAGAACTCAGATGTATACACTTTTGTCCATTTCTAAGGGAGACACTCATTCAGAGACACTCAAAATAATGCTTTTACACATAGTTGGTTATAATCAAGTAGACTCTCCAGAGAAACTCAAACCAGTGAAATAGAAAACTCTACAGATGACAGCACTGATAAACCAAGCTGTAATGTATGGTGATAGTTTTTTTATAGTTTCCACTCAGCATTTTAACAAATAATATTACAAGCAACAGTTTGATTAGCAGAGGCTGAAATTCATGCTTTGTTACCTCAGAATGATTCTAAGACTTAAAATTCAAGATGAGAAATCTGCACTTATGATAAACCTCACTGCACAGAATGCTTCCTTCACAAAATGACAGAATCAGAACCAAATCATAGATTTTTAAAGCAATTTTGGAAAATGTGTTATCAGGTGATTTGTCTGGCCAGAAATCAGATAGTGAGGATTCTCAGTATGACATTAATATGGGATCTGACATACAGTTGTCATCTCCAGCTCAGAGTCCTAGAATAGATTTTGGTTGTTTCCAAATTTGGGAAATTATGGCTAAAGCTGCTATAAACACCGCATGTAGGTTTTTGTGTGGGCATACATTTTCAACTCCTTTGGATAAATACCAACAAGCATGATTGCTGGATTATATGATAAGAGTATATTTAGTTTTGTATGAAACTGCCAAACAGCCTTACAGAGTGACTGCACCATTTTGAATTCCCACCAGCAATGAATAAGAACTGTTGACCCACATCCTCACCAGCATTTGTTGTGTTTCCAATTTTGGCCATTCTAATAGATATGTACTGGTATCTCATCGTTGTTTTTAATTTGCATTTCCAGATGACATATGATGTGGCACATCTTTTTATATGCTTATTTTCCATCTGCATAACTTCTTTGGTGAGATGTCTGTAAAAGTCTTTGGCCCATTTTTTAAGTGGGTTATTTCTTATTGTTGAGTTTTTAAAAAGTTCTTTGTATATTTTGGAAAACCTATCTATCTATCTATCTATCATCTATTATTAAGGTACAGTTGATGTACAATATTATATAAGTTTCATGTGTGTAACACAGTGATTCACAATTTTTAAAGGTTTATGCCATTTATAGTCTGATTTATTTCACTTAGCATAATACCCTCCACGTCCACCCATGTTGTTACAAAGGGCAAAATGGCAAAATTTCATATATTGTATATTCATATTCATGAATATATATATGTATATATTCCCATACATATATATACACACAGACATATATATACCACATCTTCTTTATCTATTCACCTGTTGATGGACACAGGTTTTCTCCGTATCTTGGCAACTGTAAATAATGATTCTAGGAACACTGGGCTGCATGTATCTTTTTTTTTTTTGATTTATAGTCATTCTTTTTATTTTTTTAATTCTATTTATTTATTTATTTATTTATTTATTTATTTATTTATTTATTTATGGCTGTGTTGGGCCCTCATTGCTGCATGTGGTCTTTCTTTAGTTGCAATGAGTGGGGGCTACTCTTTGTTGCAGTGTGAGGACTTCTCATTGTGGTGGCTTCTCTTGTTGCGGAGCACAGGCTCTAGGTGCGTGGGCTTCAGTATTTGGGTTACGCGGGCTCTAGAGCACAGGCTCAGTAGATGTGGCACACGGGCTTTGTTGCTCCACGGCATGTGGGATCTTCCCAGACCAGGGCTCGAACCTGTGTTCCCTGCATTGGCAGGCGGATTCTTAACCACTGCACCACCAGAGAAGCCCCTGCATGTATCTTTTCAAATTACTATTTTCATTTTCTTCAGATAAATACCCAGGAGTGGAATTGCTGGGTCATATGGTAGTTCCATTTTTTGAGAAACCTCTATACTGTTTTCCATAGTGGCTGCATCAATTTCCATTTCCAGTGCACGAGGGTTCCCTTTTCTCCACATCCTCCCCAACATTTGTTATTTGTGGTCTTTTGGATGATGACCATTCTGACAGGTATGAGCTGATATCTCATTGTGGTTTTAATTTGCATTTCCCTGATGATTAGTGATGTTGAGCATCTTTTCATGTGCCTGTTAGCCATCTGTATGTCTTCTTTGGAAAAATGTCTATTCAATTCTTCTGACCATTTTTAAATTGAGTTGTCTTTTTAAAATTGAGTTGTGGATAGCAGTTTTTATCAGAGGTGTCTTTTTTTTTTTTTTTTTTCTTTTGCGGTACACAGGCCTCTCACTGTTGTGGCCTCTCCCGTTGCAGAGCACAGGCTCCAGATGCGCAGGCTCAGTGGCCATGGCTCACGGGCCCAGTCGCTCCGCAGCACATGGGATCTTCCCAGACCAGGGCACGAACCCGTGTCCCCTGCATCAGCAGGCGGACTCTCAACCACTGTGCCACCAGGGAAGCCCCAGAGGTGTCTTTTGCAAATACTTTCTTCCAGTCTCTGGCTTGTCTTCTCACCTACTTGACATTGTGTTGTGTGGAGAAGAAGTCTTTAATTTTAATGAATTACAGTTTATCAATTATTTATTTCTTGGATTGTGCTTAGGGCTGTATCTAAAACGTAATCACCATACCCAAGGTCATCTACGTTTTCTTCTATGTTATCTTCTAGAGGTTTCATAGTTTTGCATTTTACATTTAGGCCTATGATTCATTTTGCGTTAATATGAAAGGTGTAATGACTCTGTCTAGATTCTTTGTTTCTTTGTGTATGGGTGGGGTTTTGTTTGTTTCCAGGTTTTTTGTTGTTGTTGTTGTTCTGTTTTGGTTTTTTTGCACATGGATGTCCAGTTTTTCCAGTACCATTTGTTGAAAAGACTGTCTTTGCTTTATTGTATTGCCTTTGCCTTTATCAAAGATCACTTGACTATATTTATCTGGATCTATTTCTGGGCTCTCTATTCTGTTGCATTGGTTTGTCTGTTCTTTTGCCAATACCACACTGTCTTGATTACTGTAGCCTTATAGTAAGTCCTAAGTCAGGTAGTGTCAGTACTCCAACTGTGTTTCTTCAGTATCTTTTAATTCTTTACCTCTCCATATAAACTGTAGAATCCATTTGTTAATATACACAAAATAATTTGCTGCAATTTTGATCAGAATTGCACTGAATCTGTAGACCAAGCTGGGAAGAGCTGACATCTTGACAATATTGAGTTTTACTTTCCATGAATATGGAATATCTCTTCAGTTATTTAGTTCTTCTTTGATTTCATTCACCAGTTTTGTAGTTTTCCTCATATAAATTTTACACAAAGTTTACTAGATTTAACTTAAGTATTTCTTTTGGAGGGGGTGCTCATATAAATGTGCTTTTAATTTCAAATTCCACTTCTTCACTGCTAATAAATAGGGAAGCAACTGACTTTGTATATTAACCTTGTATCCTGCAACCTTGTTATAAATGTTTATTAGTTCCAGATTTTTTTGTTGATTCTTTTGGATTTTCTAGGATATCATGTCATCTAGATTAGATTTTAATATTGAAATATTTTTAGCTTCAAATATCCAAATTCAAACCAAACCAGTTTTGGAATCACTGGACATGGAGAACCAAACTAACTTTTTAGTAACAGATAACTCTATCGATCATTCAACTCCATGGGATATTCTAACTTCTTGGGCCTAGAGATGTTTGATGTACAAATGCAGACATAGAGACCTTTTTTCAAAATGATATGCTTCTAGGAAATATTCTGACAACACTCCAGCTTTTTAGAAGTGTTGATTTATCTGACATCGAAATCCAAACAGAAGAACTTCTACTACTAAAATATACCTGTTCAGAAAGAAAAGTTCGTGTAAGCAGTATAGAAACACAGAAAATAAGTATTGGTTTTGAAACCTGGAGATTTTTTTTTTTTTCACTAGCAGTGAAACATAAACAGCAACAGCAACATTTCTTTCTGGCTGGTTCAACCTGAACACTATGGAACCTCAGTTTAGAGTTATAGAAACCTAAGCATGCGCTGAACTGTGCTCAGGACTTAACTTCTAACGAGTGGAGTTCACATGTGGGATAAACTTAAAATTTTTCTCATGAACTGACAAAATGGAAAACAGAGACAATGGTATTTTAACTATGCATAGGTTCATTATAATTCTTTGCCTTTTGTACACATATATATGAAATCTATGATAAATGTGAGTGCGTTATAAAGACATTGACCTATTAAAATAAATGGACAGCTGACTTCTCAGCAGAAATAATTTAAGTCAGAAGACAGTAGGATATCATCAAAGTGTTAAAATAAAAATAATTCCCAAACTGTAGAATTCTCTACCTAGCAAAAATATCCTTCAGTACAGTAAGGTTGCAATAGAGGTAGTGAGAAACACTCAGCTTTTGGATACATTTTGAAGACAAAATCAACTGGATTGTAAATGGGTATATGAAAGAGAAATCAGGGATCACTTCAAGGTTTCCGTATGAATGGAGTTTCCATTGACTGAGATGAGAAGACTGAAAGAGCGGGTTTGGGTTTGTGTGTGTCAGAGGGGGAAGGGTGGAGAAACTCAAGTTTGGAAATGTTAATTTTGAGAGGCCTATTAGACATCCTAGTGAAGATGACAAGAAGGTGGTTGGACACTCAAGTTTACAGTTCAACAGAGAAGTCCAGGCTACAGATATACATTTGAGAGTCAAGAGTAAATACATAAGAGTGAATGAGATCACCTAGGGATGAGTATAGATATAAAAAAGAAGCAGTCTAAGGACTGAACTCAGGGACACTTCCAACATTTGGAGGTAAGGAGATGAGGAAGAACTATCAGGAAAGACTGAATAGGACAACCCAAGAGATAAAAAGAAAATCAAATGAGCATGGTTATCTCAGAAGCCAAATGAACAAGTGTTTAAAGGAGCAGAGAAAGAGAACGTAAGTGATCAACTTTGTCAAATGTTGCCGATAGGTCAAATAAAATGAAGACTGATAACTGACCACTGGATTGAACAACATGAAAGTAAATATTACCTTGAAAAGAAGTTTTGATAGGATGGTGAGGGAGAAAGGCAGATTATAGTAGGTTCAAGAGAAAACAAGAAGTGAGACATTGGAGCCAGAAGTTCAGGCAACTCTTTCAGTGAAATTCCTGTAAATGAGACACAAGATTTAGTACAAATATAGGACATCTGAATAACATGATTACAAATCTGATTACAAAGTGACAAATACAAAAACAATGCACCAACTCTTTCAGAATTTATAATTTCTCAAGTATACACAGATCACTACCAAAAACTGACCATAAAATAGAGAACAACAAATTTCAGAAATTTTAAATCTAACAGTATGTTAACAAAACAATGTAATTAAGCAAGAAATCAATCACAAAGGGAAAATTCATTATGTTTTTTGGATATTTAAAATCACACTTATAAATAACCAATGGATCAAATAAAAAGTCATAATGGAAATTAGAAAATATTTTATAAAGAAAGAACTACATACCAAAACTTATAGCTTACATTAAAAGAAGTATTTTGAGAATATATGGCCTTAAATGTTTATATGAGAAAAAAGACTTAAAAGTAATAAATGTAAGCATCCACCTTAAGAAATTAAAAAATAGAAAATAAATTTAAAGAAAAAAGAAGAAAGGAAATAATAAAGAACAGAAGTTAATGAACTAATGAGACAAACAATAGGGAAATTGGTCCTTTGAAAAGACTAATAACAGACTAGAAAAAGAGCAAATCACTACTGATTCTGTGGACAGTAAAATGTTGATAGAATATTGTATACAACATTATTCTAAAAATGTTTTAAAATTTAGGGAAAATGGACAAATGGCACAAAAATATATATTTTGAAAGGCATATGAAGAAATTTCTGATTGTCCCTTTTTCCATTAAACAAATAAAATAAAAGCTTCCCTCAAAGAAAAATTGAGACCTAATTGGCTTCACTGGGAAGTAATAAATTATTCCAGATAATGAAAGAAGACAAAATGAATTGGAAAGATTATTATAAAGTTTATATTACCTTGATACCAAAATCTGATTTAAAAAACCCCCAAGACTGGCAAATTATTAGCCAATCTCATTTATAAAAATAGAGTTGAAAAATATTTTAAACAAAGCATTAGTTAACTGAGACCAGAAATTTATAAAAAGTATAATATACCCTGACCAATTTGACAAAGCACATCCATTCCTGAAAAAACACTCTCAGTAATCCACAAATAGAAGGAAACCTCTTCATTATGATAGAAAACATCTGGGAAAAACATGAAGCTAACATCATACCAACTATTGAGAGTCTGAATGCTTCCCCTAAGATGTGGAACAAGACAAGGATGTCCACTCCACTGATTCCATTCAACAAATCACTGGATGTTCTAGCCAGTGCAATAAGGCAAGAAAAATAAAGGGAAAAAAAGCATGCAGCTTGAACAAGTAAAAAGGTCTTTATTTGCAGATGATCTAATTATCTATGTAGAAAATTGAATGGAATCTATAAAAAGGCTACTAGAACTAAAAGGTATATTTAGCACGGTTGTAGAATACTGGATAAATAAAAATAAATTGTAGGACTTTTGGTTTTAGCCCTGACATGTAAAGAGCTTAGGAGCCATCATTCCCATTGTTATGGGGGAAATAAAGATGAAAAAGCTGAGAATCAAAGACTTTTCATGGACATATCAGAGTAGTGAGTTGCAAGACAAATCGCCAGCCCAAAAACTGAAAAGTATGGCAAATTAGGAGACTTACAACTGAGATCTGCTTATCTAAAGCAGAAGTCACTAGAATTATAATTGGTTAAGAACATTTAAACAATAAACACTTCATCAAAGATATACAGATGGCAAATAGCAATATGAAAAGATGTTCTACATTACTTGTCATTAGAGAATTGCAAATTAAAACAATGAGATATCATTACACACTTATAATGGCTAAAATACAAAAGTCTGACAATACCAAATGCTGACAAGGATGTGGAACAACAGAAAGTCTCCTTCACTGCTGATGGGAATGCAAAATTTTACAGTCACTTTGGAAGAGAATTTGGCAGTTTCTTACAAAGCTAAATAAGTTTTTCTATATATGATTCAGCAATTGTGTTCCTAGGTATTTCCTGAACTGATCTGAAAACTTCTGTCCACACAAAAACCTGCACATGAAAGTTTATAGCAGCTTTATTCACAACTGCCAAAAACTGGAAGCAACCAAGACGACCTTCAATAGGCGCATGGATAAACACAATGTGGTACATACATATGATTGAATATTATTCAATGGGAAGAAATGAGGTATCAAGGTATGAAAAGACATGGATGAACCTTAAATGCACATTACTAAGTGAAAGAAGCCAGTCTGAAAAGGCTATGTGCTGTATGATTTCAATTATATGACATTCTGGATAAGGCAAACATTACCTCAGCCAGGCGACCAAAGTCAAAATCAACAGTAATGAATCGTATCAATAAGATGTACTCATGACACCCTGGGTATCTGTGTATACTAAAATGGCACTTTAATTCTGTGATCTTTCTCTCAAAAACATTACCCAACCTAATCATGAGAAAACCATCAGACAAACCCCAACTGAGAGATATTCTACAAAATACCTGATCAGTACTCCTCAAAACTGTCAAGGTCATCAAAAACAAGGAAAGTCTGAGACTGCCAAGAGAAGCCTAAGGAGACATGACAACTAAATATAATGTGGTATCCTGGATGGGATCCTGGAACAGAAAAAGGACATTAGGGAAAAACTAAGGAAATCTGAATAAATTACAGACTTTAGTTAATTATAGTGTATCAATGTTGAGTCATTAATTTTAACAAATGTACCATACTAATGCAAGATGTTATTAAGAGAGGAAATTGGGTGTGAGGTACATAGGAACTTTTCACTATCTTCACAATTTTTCTGTAAATCTAAAACTGTGATATGATACAAAGTTTATTTTTAAAAAACAATCGTATTGATATTTTCATATACAAGCAATAAACAATCAGACAGTGAAATTCTAAAATTCCACTTACAACAGCATCAAAAAATGGAAAATACTTAGGGATAAATCTTACAAAAGAAATGAGAGATCTATATGTATAAAACATTGCAGAGGGAAATTAAAGACCTAAATAAAGAAATGGAAAGTGTTCATGAGTGGGAGTTTTTCCCAAATTCCAATCAAATCCCCAAGCAGGCTTTTGTGTTTACACTATGAAGCTAATTCTAAAATTAAAATAAAATGCAAAGGAACCAGAATAGCCAAAACAACTTTGAGAAAGAACAAAGTTGGAGGACTAACATTACCTAATTTGAAGATTAAAAAAAAAAAAAGGAATCAGGAATGTTGTATTGGCATCAAGATATATATAGATCCACCAAACAAAATAGATAATCAAGAAACAGACCTAAACACATATGGACAATTGACTTACTACAAAGGTACAAAACAATTCAGTGTAGACAAGTAAGGAAAGTTTTTCAACAAATGGTGCTGGAACAATTGGATATCCATATGCAAAAAAACTGAACTTTGAGCTACACCTTGTACTATATACAAAAATTAACTTGCATAGATTTAAAATTAAGAACTGAAACTATAAAACTGCTAGAAGAAAACACAGGAGAAAAATCTCATCTTAGGCTTGACAACCATTTCTTTAAAAGAACACAAAAGCTGGATATAAATTTTTAAAAATCAATAAGTTTTGCTTAATCAAAAATCAAAAACATTTCCTCTTTAAAAGACACTTAAGAAAATAAAAAGGCAGGCCATAGACTGGGAAAAAAAATATTTGCCAAACATATATGTACCTAACAAAGGACTTTTATCTAGAATATAGAGAGGATGTTTATGACTTAATACTATAAAAAACTCAATAGAAGTGTGCAAAAGTTCTGAACAGACACTGAAGAAGATATATGTATGGCACATAAGGACATGAACGGATGCTCAAAATTACTAGTTATTAGAGAAGGCAAATCAAAACCATAATACGTACCTATTAGGATGGCTAAAACTATAAAGATACTGCATACCAAGTGCTGGTGAGGATATGTAACAACTAGCACTCACACACTGCTGCTGCAAATGTAAAATAAAATAATACAACCACTCTGGAAAACAGTTTAATGGTTTCTTCAAAAGTTAAACATATATCCATCATATGACTCAGTCTTAGGTATTTATCCAAGAGAAATAAAAGCATATGTCCATACAAAGACCCATATAAGAATACTCATAACAGTTTTATTTGTTATAGCCCTAAACTGGAAGCAACTGAAATATTTATGTGGTATATTCATACAATGGAATACTACTCAGTAATAAAAAGGAATAAACTATTGATTATACGTGACAACATGGATAAATCTCAGAATAATGATGCTGAGTGAAAGTAGCCCAACAAAAGAATATATACTGTATGATTTCACTTATATAACATTTTAGAAAATCCAAACAAATCTCTATGACAGAAGCCAAATCAGTGGTTGCCTGGGGAGGGCAGGGTAGGGGAGAGGTTAGAGGAGTATGAGAAGACTTTGTGGAGTGATAGATAGGGCCACTATCTTGAGGGTGGTGATGGTTTTACAGGTACACACACATGTCAAAACTTACCACACTGAATACTTCAAATATGTGTAGTTTACTGTACATATATCAATTAAACTTGAATAATACTGTTAAAATAACTGTATACAAAAAAACCTCTAACTTATTGTACATTTATCTGTTAGAATATTTTAATAAACCACGATAATGCTTTCAAAGAATTTCTAATGACATGTGTAAATGTTTATGGTATACAATTAAGTGAAATTGGCCAAATATATAACTTAATATAGGATGATATCAATTACATAGAAAGCTTTTATATACACAGGTAGATCTATTTCTGGTTAGAAAAATGATTTATATTAATAATAGTTTTCCCTGGGTTATGGAATCATGGGTGATTTAAATTTCCTGTATGCTTTTCTCTATTTTCCAAAGTTTTCTTTGTTGTCCTTCTTATTTTACTACTATTTTTATTTTACCTGAGCTTGCAATATCCTTTTAAGCAGGAAAGTAAAAAATAAATGAAGGCAAAAAATTTAAGTGACTCTCTGTCCTGACAAGTGATTCCAATATATGCACCACAGACCCGTGAAAGACCAAAGAGGGGATCCTGGGAATTCACATATGAACCAAATATTATCTGTAGGTTTAATAATATACTTCATACTCATATGAACTATTATATTTCATATGTTCATAGATGCACTGAAATTCAACCTTACTGAATCTGTAGAATGTCTATTTCTCACATCAATAGATACTACAAGTAAAGCACTAACATGGAGGTCTTCAAACACTTATTCCCCTACATCATTACCCGTAGGTTGCTTCAATTGGAATATCTTCTGCTACCTTTCTGCAATATGTAGAAGTGCTAAGCACAGTACGTGGCATTCAATTAATAGAAGTTCTATTACATATTCCTATTTCTCTGCTATGGCTTTTATTACATGCTAAACTACCCCTTTCCTAAGCTACTATCAAACCGGTGCTTTGTGCTTTCTTATATCGTTCAGACCCCAGAACATAACTAAAGTTACAAGGTAAATTAAACAGTGAGGGCTTCCCTTGTGGTGCAGTGGTTAGGAATCCACCTGCCAATACAGGGAACATGGGTTCGAGCCCTGGTCTGGGAAGATCCCACATGCCGCAGAGCAACTAAGCCTGTGCCCCACAACTACTGAGTCCGCGCGCCACTACTGAAGCCTGCATGCCCTAGAGCCCGTGCTCCACAACAAGAGAAGCCACCACAATGAGAAGCCCACGCACCGCAACGAAGAGTAGCTACCGCTCGCTGCAACTAGAGAAAGCCTGCGTTCAGCAACAAAGACCCAATGCAGCCAAAAATAAATAAATAAAATAAAAAATAAATTAAGCAGTGAAATACCAAAGTCAAATATGCTCTTTACACAGAAGGGCTGTGTAAAAGCTATTTCAGTTAAACATTGAGGCTTTCTGCAAATATAAGATTAAGATTACTAGTTAAGTGTGGCATTCCCAGTCTGTGACTGACCTTCAGGAAATCATTTAATGTCTGCTAAGGTGTCTATGACTGCTTCATAATAATCCTCTCAGAAAATAAAGTCAACAAATAACTTAATTATCACTATAAAATACACTACAAAAAGCAGAGCTATTATTTATAGTTAAACTATTAGTTGTTTAATGGTAATTGACTTTACCTCAAAGAATTATTCTCTACTTTTTGTCTGCCAAGTTCACTTTCGGTATCCATTGCCTTTCTTGCTAGTGATTTCATTTCTTTTTCCACAGTGGTTATGGTTTCCTTCATCAAAGTCATATTTGACATCTGTTCCATACGTTCATCATCAAGCTATACAAGCAGAATGACAAAGTTACTGCCATCACTAAAAACGTTTCAGTAATCTTCCTAAAGAGACATCCTCTCTTTGTACAAACCGATATATAAGATTCACACAATGAGATGATCAGATTAGACTTAAACGTTGCAGGAGGCTGTACGGACAAGGCGACCGTGGAGCAGGAACTCAGACAAGCCACTGCACAGCTTTTCCATAAAGCCTATCACAGTATACGCATGTATATTTTCAGTCTGGTTCAGCTGGACTATAGCACACACAGCTTATTTGCAAAAGGATTTCTTATTTGTTGCTCAGCATTAACAAATTACATATATAAAGTGGGATTATGAAAAATAATGTTTTTCTCCTGTCTACTGCTTTTTCTAAAACTCATTATAACAACATAAAACAGATGAATTCAGAAATATAATCAATTAAATTTGGTTAACAGAAAGTTGAATTCCCTTAATTCTGTTTATATAGTAAAAACATTTCAAATATATATTCATAGCATCTCAAATCCTTGATTAGTAAAAAGGTGATGCTTCACAATTAAATTCAGTTTAAATACATTTCATTAATTGCCATTTCATTATAATTTTCTCTACCCTAGCTACTCTTTAGGTAGAATAAGCCAGTTTTTCTATCCCTGGCAATGTTATCGTTAATGAAATAGGGAGATGAAAAAGTTGCTAAAATCCCTTAGAATGCATCCCTAATGGTTTATTTAAAAGAACACACTTTGCAACCTAACACAAAAAAAGACTTCACTCACATTTTTTAGAAGGAAATAAATAATGAAAAAGTGACTATTTATACCATACATACTACCATAAATATATTAGGATTACAAACACTATCATAAAAAACCAACTTCTCGGGGCTTCCCTGGTGGCGCAGTGGTTGAGAGTCCGCCTGCCGATGCAGGGGACATGGGTTCGTGCCCCAGTCTGGGAAGATCCCACATGCCACGGAGCAGCTGGGCCTGTGAGCCATGGCCACTGAGCCTGTGTGTCCGGAGCCTTGCTCCGCAACGGAAAAGGCCACAACAGTGAGAGGCCCGTGTACCACAAAAAAACAAAAACAAAAACAAAAAACAAAAAACCAACTTCTCTGAACACAGAAAAGGGGGAAAGGGGGGAACCGCTGAGAGTTTATAGCCGAAAGTGCAAAAGTGATTTTTCTTTACATTATGAACTGTACACTCCAGCTCCTCTATCCTTTGTTCCAAGTGAGCCTTCTCATTAAATGCTGTCTCTTGGGCAATCTGTTTAAAAAACAAAACAGAGCGCTTTCAATGTCACTGCATGGTGTCTCACAAATGCTCGTATAGATAAAATTCTTTCAAACCTTCAGCCTTTCCCTTAGACTATCTCGTTCTGTGGTCATTCTTCGTAAATCAGTGAAGGCCACATCTCTCTCAGTCTCCACCCGCCGGAGGATGGCATGTGCTGTTGTTGATTTAGGAGATTTACAGCTTTTCAACATTTCTCGTCGAAGTCGGGCAATTTCTTCCTGTGCCTATTATTTAAATACACAGATAGACTTTTATTTAACGAGCTTTAGAACAGAAATAAATACAGCTATCTTATATCCAGCCAGTTAAAATGCAAACCTATATTAATATGCATGCGGCAGGATAATGGTATAATTCTTTAATGAATTTACACATATAAATGAAAATGATTCCCCCATATGTAAATGAATGTCTACAAATAGAAGCTTGGTTTACAATGTCTTTGCCAAAAATTAAAAAACAAATTAATTTGGAAGCAGTCAATGAAAGAGACAGTGTTTTACTAAGAAATATATATGGTACTACATCTATTTTTTTTTTTAGACTTTTTTTTTAACATCTTTATTTGGAGGATAATTGCTTTACAATGTTGTGTCAGTTTCTGCTGTATAACAAAGTGAAACAGCTATATGTATACATATATCCCCATATCCCCTCCCTCTTGCGTCTCCCTCCCACCCTCCCTATCCCACCCTTCTAGGTGGTCACAAAGCACTGAACTGATCTCCCTGTGCTATGCAGCTGCTTCCCACTAGCTATCTATTTTATATTTTAGTGTATATATGTCCATGCCACTCTCACTTTGTCCCAGCTTACCCTTCTGCCTCCCCATGTCCTCAAGTCCATTTTCTACATCTGCATCTTTATTCCTGTCCTGTCCCAAGGTTCTTCAGAACAATTTTTTTTTTTAGATTCCATATATATGTGTTAGCATACGGTATTTCTTTTTCTCTTTCTGACTTACTTCACTCTGTATGACAGACTCTAGGTCCATCCACCTCACTACAAATAACTCAATTTCATTTCTTTCTATGGCTGAGTAACATTCCATTGTATATATGTGCCACATCTTCTTTATCCATTCACCTGTCAGTGGACACTTAGGTTGCTTCCATGTCCTGGCTATCATAAATAGTGTTGCAATGAACCATGTCTCTTGAATTATGGTTTTCTCAGTAGTGGGATTGCTGGGTCATATGGCAGTTCTACTTTTAGATTTTTAAGGAACCTCCATACTGTTCTCCATAGTGGCTGTATCAATTTACATTCCCACCAACAGTGCAAGAGGGTTCCCTTTCCTCCACACCCTCTCCAGCATTTATTGTTTGTAGATTTTTTGATGATGGCCATTCTGACTGGTGTGAGGTGATACCTCATTGTAGTTTTGATTTGCATTTCTCTAATGATTAGTGATGTTGAGCATCCTTTCATGTGTTTGTTGGCCATCTGTATATCTTCTTTGGAGAAATGTCTACTTAGGTCTTTTGCCAATTTTTGGATTGGGTTGTTTTGTTTTTTTTTTTGATATTGATCTGCATGAGCTGCTTGTATATTTTGGAGATTAATCCTCTGTCAGTCGCTTCATTGGCAAATATTCTCTCCCATTCTGAGAGTTGTCTTTTTGTCTTGCTTATGGTTTCCTTTGCTGTGCAAAACCTTCATTAGGTGCCATTTGTTTACTTTTATGTTATTTCCATTTCTCTAGGATGTGGGTCAAAAAGGATCTTGCTGTGATTTATGTCATAGAGTGTTCTGCTTATGTTTTCCTCTAAGAGTTTTATAATGTCTGGCCTTACATTTAGGCCTTTAATCCATTTTGAGTTTATTTTTGTGCATGGTTTTAGGAACTGTTCTAATATCATTCTTGTACACGTAGCTGTCCAGTTTTCCCAGCACCACTTATTGAAGAGGCTGTCTTTTCTCTGCTGTATAGTCTTGTCTCCTTTATCAAAGATAAGGTGACCATATGTGCATGGGTTTATCTCTGGACTTTCTATCCTGTTCCATTGATCTATATTTCTGTTTTTGTGCCAGTACCATACTGTCTTGATTACTTTAGCTTTGTAGTATAGTCTGAAGTCCAGAAGCCTGATTCCTCCAGCTCCGTTTTTCTTTCTCAAGATTGCTTTAGCTGTTGTCTTTTGTGTTTCCATACAAATTGTGAAATTTTTTGTTCTAGTTCTGTGAAAAATGCCACTGGTAGTTTAATAGGGATTGCATTGAATCTGTAGATTGCTTTGGGTAGTATAGTCATTTCCACAATGCTGATTCTTCCAATCCAAGAACATAGTATATCTCTCCATCTATTTGTATCATCTTTAATTTCTTTCATCAGTGTCTTATAGTTTTCTGCATACAGGTCTTTTGTCTCCATAGGTAGGTTTATTCCTAGGTGTTTTATCTTTTTGTTGCAATGGTAAATGGGAGTGTTTCCTTAACTTCTCTTTCAGATTTTTCATCATTAGTGTATAGGAATGCAAGAGATTTCTGTGCATTAATTTTGTATCGTGCTACTTTACCAAATTCATTGATTAGCTCTAGTAGTTTTCTGGTAGCATCTTTAGGATTCTCTACGTATAGTATCATGTCATCTGCAAACAGTGACAGTTTTATCTCTTCTTTTCTGATTTGGATTCCTTTTATTTCTTTTTCTTCTCTGATTGCCGAGGCTGAAACTTCCAAAACTATGTTGAAAGACAGTGGCGAGGGTGGGCAACCTTGTCTCGTTCCTGATCTTAGAGGAAATGCTTTCAGTTTTTCACCATTGAGAATGATGTTGGCTGTGGGTTTACTCCATCCATTTTGTGATAAATTTGAATTCAGCACAACTCAGGTAGAATACTGGTTTAAAAAATATCATAGCATTCCAGTCTTTCTCTCCAAAATGTATATGCCATTTCCATGTCCTGGGTACTTTTACCCTGACAGAAGGGCCCATCAATCCTTACTGACAACCCAACAAACTCTTTACACACGTGTTCAACAACCATCCTCAGGTTCCAAATCTATTCTATATCTACAGATGATTTCATATCCTACTTTTTGAATCCTACTTTTGTTTCACATCCTACTTTTTTTTGAATATCATCCTCTCCACTGGCTCTTTCTCTACTTCTTCAACCATGCACACAACTCCCATATCTTGAAAAACTGTCACTAAATCCTGCTGCCCCATTTACCATCAAATGTCTCTTTTTCCTTTGACACGCTTTTTTTTTTTTTTAGTGCCATGGATTGTACATCTTGCCTGTTCCTTACCTCCCACTCTCTCTCCCCAGTCTAACCTGGCTCCCACACCCACCACTCTGCAGAATTTCACGTAATGACCTCACCAAATCTAATGGCCTCTTCTCAGTTCCTGTTCTTGATATTTCGGCAACACTTGCCATTGCCTTCAGCACTCTCCTTGAGATTCCTTCCTTCCTTCCTTGGGCGTATAACACTGTTCTGCCTTAGTTTCCTGTCTTCTTTATCTCTTTCAAAGGTTCCTCTACCAATTGAATAAAACTTCCCATGATTCCATCTTGACTTCTCTGTTACTCTATTTATAGCTTTCTCATTCAGAAACTTCATCCATTCTGAAGGCTCAAAACAGACGACTTCTCAATCTACATACTCAGCTCTTGCCTCCCTCCCCACTCCAGTCCCACATTTCTTACTGCCTGATGGCAGTTACTACCTGATGTACCACCATCATCTTACTCTATCTCTCTGAAACCAAACACATCTTTTCTCTCAAACCATTGATGACTTTCCTGTTTCTTTTTCTATTACCACAATTCTTCAGTCATTCAAAACAGAACTTCAGTGATCTCCATTTGTCCCTCCTTTGTGCTAAAATCAAATCTTAAGTCTTCCTTTTCAGTGTCTTTTGCATCTGTCCCTATCTTTATTTCCACTGATCGCACCCTAGATTAGTCCCATAATGCTTCATGCATGGACTACTATTAACAGCCTTCTAAAGAGTCCATGACAGACTCTAGGTCTATCCACCTCATTACAAATAGCTCAATTTCGTTTCTTTTTTTATGGCTGAGTAATATTCCATTGTATATATGTGCCACATCTTCTTTATCCTAGAGTCTGTCATACAGAGTGAAGTAAGTCAGAAAGAAAAAGACAAATACCGTATGCTAACACATATATATGGAATTTAAGAAAAAAACATGTCATGAAGAACTTAGGGGTAAGACAGGAATAAAGACGCAGACCTACTGGAGAACGGACTTGAGGATGTGGGGAGGGGGAAGGGTGAGCTGTGACAGGGCGAGAGAGAGTCATGGACATATATACACTAACAAACGTAAGGTAGATAGCTAGTGGGAAGCAGCCGCATGGCACAGGGATATTGGCTCGGTGCTTTGTGACAGCCTGGAGGGGTGGGATAGGGAGGAAGACACAAGAGGGAAGACATATGGGAACATATGTATATGTATAACTGATTCACTTTGTTATAAAGCAGAAACTAACACACCATTGTAAAGCAATTATACCCCAATAAAGATGTTTAAAAAAAAAAAAAAAGAGTCCATGGGGACTTCCCTGGTGGTGCAGTGGTTAAGAATCCACCTGCCAATGCAGGCGACACGGGTTTGAGCCCTGGTCTGGGAAGATCCCACATGCCACAGAGCAACTAAGCCCGTGGACCACAACTACTGAGCCTGCATGCCACACGTACTGAAGCCCACGTGCCTAGAGCCCGTGCTCAGCAACAAGAGAAGCCACAGCAATGAGAAGCCCACACACTGCAAGGAAGAGTAGCTCCCGCTCACCGCAACTAGAGAAAGCCCGCGCTCAGCAACAAAGACCCAATGCAGCCAAAACTATAAACAAATAAATTAATTACTTAAAAAAAAAAAGAGTCCATGGTTTCCCCCTCCTCCAAATCTCCTGAAGGAGAAATTGTTATATAAGATGATAACATAGAAAGATTACATAAGAGATAATAAAGAACTGTTACCAGATTAAAATTGTAAAAATGTAGATTTCATCATATTTCTTCCACTTTAAAAAAAAAAACAGACTGTCCATTGCTTATAAGAAAGCAAAGTATAAACCTCCTATAGGGCCCTCTGAACAGCTCCTACCATGTAGTCTAGAAATTGGCAAACTATATATAGTTCACAGGCCAAATCCAGCCTGCCTATTTTTGTAACTCTGTAAGCTGAAAATGTTTTTTATATTTTTAAATGGTTAAAAAAAAATCAAAACAAGATGAATATTTCACAACAGGTAAAAAGAATATGAAACTCAAATTTCAGTGTTCATAAATAAATTATACTGGAATACAGCCAAACTCATTCATTTGTATATTATCTATAGCTGCTTTCACACTACAACAATAGAGTTGAATAGCTGTGTCAGAAGTCACATGGCCTGCAAAGCCCAAGCTATTTCTTATCTGGGCCTTTACAGAAAATGTTTTCAGACTCCTGCTCTAGTCTAGTCTACCTCTCAAGCCCTTACTCCACTGACATATACTTTTATTCTAGTCATAAACTGATCCATTTATGTACTGACTTTCCCACCTTTATCCTTTGTTTCATACCATTCCTTTAGTCTGGAATGTTCTTTCTTACCCCTTTCAAGATAAAAGAAACCCCATTCATCCTTAAGGACTCAAACTCTACATTGTCTAGCAAAGATCTTGATAACCATAACTAAAAGTACTCACCTCTTTTATTTCTTACAGTATCTTCTAGACTACTTATGCTAAAGTAACAAAAAGTAAATACAAGATAATATATTTTATCTCCCCAACTAGATTGCAAACATATAAAACAGTGCCTGGTTTATTTTTTCTATCTTTTAGAGTAGCAAGTCCAGAATCCTGCGCTTAGTAGCTGTAATTCTTAATAAAATTTGACATTTTAAAAATAAATTATATTGGTGATGTATGGGGTTTATTTGTTGAGTCAAGAAGCCATTTGATTAATAAGGGTTATATAATCTTAAGCTAAAAACAGAGAAAAACTACAAACTGATTTTACTCTCTATATTAAATTATATGGCAATTCCTAAAGTGATTGACAGTACATCAAAGTGATGTGTTTGTATCTTTTAACCCCCAAGTCCAAATTTTTTACCTTGAACTCACCACACCCTATCATTTAACACTTTCCCCATTTCTTATTCCAAAAATCAGACTATTCCGATGCATGCATATGAGCTTTTTCGGATACGGGGATAACATGTGTGTGTGTGTGTGTGTGTGTGTGTGTGTACACATACACAAATACATTACATTTCATTAAGAATATCATAAGAACAAAGGCAATTCCCAAATGTTAGATTAATTTGATTGACAGATTTAAGCATTCTCATAGAACTTAAAGAATTACCTATCTGTAGAATTGTTAGTATTTATGAATTTTGTTTACCTATAAATAAGTTTACCTGCTCATACAGAAAAAAGGTCTTGTCTCTCTCAGATGTGAGAACCTTGACATTACCCTGAATTTCTGCCAAATGACGCTCATATTTTTCCAGCATGCATTTGAGCTCTTCACGGTCTCTTGTTGTCTTCAAAAGCTCTACATCACACTTTGTACCCTACAATTATTACATAAGAAATCTGAATAAACAACAAGGTCCTTCTGTAGAGCACAGGGAACTATATTCAATATCCTGTGATAAACCAAAATGGAAAAGAATATGAAAAAGAATACATACGTATAACTGAGTCACTTTGCTATACAGCAGAAATTAAACAGAACATTGTAAATCAACTATACTTCAATAAAATTTTTTTAAAAAGAAATCTGAAATTATTCTTTGACATGTGTTACTGATAGAAAGGTGCTACTGATGGCAGCACACGATCTCTAGTTAAGCAAACGTGACGATATAATGGAATGATGAAAAAAGTTTAAAAATCGCCTCTCTTTTAAACAACTTCATCCCAAATTGCTCCACACTTGTATGATTACCCCCAACCACTACTAATGCTGGGGATAAAGGCCAATTTCAATGGTCCACTGTGCTATCAAAGAGAGCTCTGTCTCCCATCCTCGTTGGTATACCAATTCATGCCAAATTAAAAGGAATTATTTCCAGATTAGATAAATCAAAGAATAAAAGTCATTGAGCAACAAACTCTAAAGTATTTATAAGTTTCCAAAACCTACCCGGGAAGATGGAGATGGGCGTCTTGGGCTTTTAGATCTACTTCTGATCATCTTTCTCAAATTTTGAGCTTCTCTCTTGTAGTATTCTCTGTCTGCTTCTAAAGTTTTGACAAAGGAATCAAGTCTGGAAGGAGATTTATTTTGTGCTTTTTCAGTCTCTAAAATTATCTTGCCAAGGAGGAAAAAATTAGGCCATTATTTCAAGCTAAACTATAGCATCATTTTCTAAATGAAAGTTGAAAGCAAACAGGATCCTTAAAAATAATAAATTTGGTATTTTGAAAATAATTCAAGAAATAATAATTCATCAATACTTTTTAAAAAGCAGTTAGATACCTTTCTTTTCCAGCATTTCTGAATGTAGTGTATTTCTATTTCACTGAAAATGTCCCTACATTTACTCAGTAACTTTGAAGAAAAAATAGTAAAGAAATTTCAAAGAGGCCAGAATTGTTTCTTGTATCAGATCTAGTAACAAATCCTAAAAATGGAATTAATTTGCTTAGAGAAACTTGTATGCTACTATTAAAGCACCTGTTCATAGCGTTCAAGTTTTGTTCAATAATCGTTCAATGAATGAATAAATTAAATGAATGCTGGATATTCTATACTTGTATATACTTTCAAGCGCATTTCCATTCACTTTAATATATTTAGAAACATTTGTTTTACAACATTTATTTTACCAATACTTTATTGGGAAAAAAGTACAGATATTTTAGAGAGGATGTTTCAAATATTTTAAATGATAACACTAAAATGTCTAATCAGAGCAATTTTCATTTCACATTGTTAAAGAGAACATATTACTCAGAACTAAGTAACAACATTTGACTTTAAAATATTTATTATTAAGAGGAATAAATGTGTACACAAATACATCTTACATTTTGAGAATTAAATTACTCACAGCCATCATTTTAATCAAGTAACAGCTAAGAGCATTAATAAAACCAACCAAAAGTTCTCTCCAGCTCTAGGAAAGAAAGGAGTAATGATGAAATAGAGCAAGGATAGCATCGCTCTTACGGATGGGAGTACCCCTGGGCATCAACCAGAGAGTGCTGATTTTAGAAAACAAACATTTTTTACTGTTCACAAAATGCATGAGAGCCAAAACATATGTACAATTTTTGCTGTCCTACTAACAGAACAAAAATGATTCCTTAATATATATTTATGAAAAATGTACTTACAGATCTGAGTCTTTTTATTGTATCTTCCAATACTATTATATTATTTTGCTGGCAAATGAGTTCAATCTGAAAAACAAGCCGGAAAAAATTGTTATTTAGGTGTAAAATGTTTAAACTGATTTCATTGGAAAGAGAGCATCAAAAACAGGAGCTGCTTAAAAATAAAAACATGCAGACAGTGAATACTTTATGAAAGAAAAGATAATCCACTCTTATGTTTACCTACTTTTGATGGTAAAAGAACCTAGAATGAAATGAAGCAGTTCCTTTAAATTGTCTAATGTGTTGTATACAATATTAATTGATTTTATTTTGTCAAATTGCTCCTCATAAACTGGAACAAACTGTTAATACTAATTATAATTTTGAAGATGATAATGTGGAAGAGTCAAAAGAATGACTAGAGTAAGTTTTCCCAAGTCACCATAGTCAGAAGTGATTGCTCTTTCCTCTGAATTCTTTTAATAGTTTAGTTCAATCCAACCCACAAAATACTTATTGTACCAGTTTTATAACATTGTCTTAAACGTCTTACAGTATAGCCACCTGCAATCATATATCTAGTCTATGACTAGATTGTACGTTCCTGGAGGATAGTGACTATGTTTTTATGTAAAGCTGTAAATCTCTTTGTTAAAAGTTGGCATATTAGTTTAATGGATTTCTCAATCTGTAAACCTCCCCCTTGTTATTCTAATCACAAATGTCTCCTGTTATATTTTAAATTTGAATTTTCTGCAATTATTCCTTCTCATTTGTTCTTTAGACCAAAGTTCTAAGATTTCTCTGGCAGTTATATTTTAGTTTATGATATACTAAGGGGTGTTATGGTATAGAATATAACTTACATACAGTTTGGATAAGGTTATATATAGTTTTGGGTAATTTTGATAATTTTTCAATGCTTTAATGTGTACTACTATGTAGACAGTAAAAAAAATGGATCTATACTGAATTATGTGCAAAGATGTCCATATATATTAAGTATAAAAACTCACACTGCCAAAAATTTTATCTAGTATGACACATTCTTGTAAAAAATAAATTTATACACACATATCCTAGATACAGATGGAACACAACCAATAAGTAAATTGCACAAGATAGATTATGTCTAGGTATAGCAAGGCGTGATTAACAGTACATATTATTTTCTTCATTATACTCTTCTATTAAAAAAATATGTATTACTTTTATAAATATAAAAACATTAATGCTTATTCCACTTTGAAAAACAAACTTATAACTGGCTCAAATGAAAAGATGCCAGCCCAGTGCTTTCATTTATTTGACAACTGTTTAATGAGGGTCTACTATGTGTCTGACATTGTGTTATTTGCTGGCTATAGCAGTGAATAAAACAGACAGAAACCTCTACCCTCATGGAGCTTACATTCTTGTTGAAAAGAGAAAAATAAAAGATAATAGGTAAAGTATATATCAGATAGTCATTGTGTCATTCAAAAATATATAATGAGTACTCACATCTGTTCTATACTTAAGATTTTTAAAAAGGGAATAAAATAGACAAAGATCCTTGCCTTTGGACAGCTTACATTCCAGCTGGATAGACAACAAAAAATAAACCCAACGAATAAATTACATACTATATTAGAAAAAAAGAGCAATATCCTTAAGAATATTGGGAGTGTTTATGAAGGAATAGGCTGGAATTTTAAAGGGGGTGATCAGGGAAGTCCTCACTGCGGGAGTCAACCATGTAAAAATTCGGGAGAATATTCCAGGCAGAACATTCAGCTATAGCAAAAGGCAAAAGATTGTCTGCTAAATTCCAAGGAATAGTAAGGAGGTCAGTGGGGCTGCAGCAGAGGGAAGGAGGAGGAAAGTAGTAGGAAAGTGCTAGAGAAAAATGAATCAGGGAGAGAGAGAGGGAATAAGCATGTGTGGTTGGGGGTGTAGGTCAGAAACTGATACAGGCTTTACGCCTTGTCTTCCTCATAGCAGGTTCTGAAGCATTTTTGACCGAATCACATACAAAGTAGTAGTAATGACAAGAGCTACCAGAGATCCAGTCCAATAATGGCACCATGTTAATTAAAAATATAAACTGTATGAAGAAATAGTAATGGTAAAATTGCAACTCTGTTTCTTCATATTTCACAAACTTGTGTTCAGTAATCTGGGAAACACTGCATTAAGTCATGAATGATAACAACTCAAGAAGAAAAGATCAAAGAAGGCTTACGGTTGTGGGAGCTTTAAAATATGTCCCAAAATTCTGATACTCTTTCCTTCAAAAGATGGAGCTTAATTTCTCTGCCCCTTAAGTGTGGTCTATACTTAGTGACTCACTTCTAAAGAACAGGATATGGTGGAAGTGACGGTATGTAACTCTTGAGACTGGATCATAACAGGCACTGTAAATTCTTCCTTGTTGTCTCTTTTGGATCACAGGCTCCAATGGGAAGCCAGATGCCATAAAGAATATATCAAGAGACTTCCCTGGTGGCGCAGTGGTTAAGAATCCGCCTGCCAATGCAGGGGACACAGGTTTGAGCCCTGGTCTGGGAAGATCCCACATGCCGCAGAGCAACTAAGCCCATGCACCACAACTACTGAGCCTGCGTTCTACAGCCTGCAAGCCACAACTACTGAGCCCATGTGCCACAACTACTGAAGCCTGTGCACTACAACTACTGAGCCTGCACTCTAGAGCCTGAGAACCACAACTACTGAGCCAGCGTGCCACAACTACTGAAGCCCGCGTGCCACAACTACTGAAGCCCGCGTGCCTAGAGCCCGTGCTCCACAAGAGAAACCACCTCAATGAGAAGCCCACGCACCGCAATGAAGAGTAGCCCCCGCTCACCGCAACTAGAGAAAGCCCACGCGCAGCAACAAAGACCCAATGCAAACAAAAGTAAATAAATAAATAAATAAACTTATATTTTTAAAAAAAGAGTATATCAAACAACCTAGGGAGAGGTTCACATGTCAAGGAACTAAGCTTCCTGTCAAAAGCCAAGAGCCATCTGAATAAGTCATCTTAACAGCAAATCCTCCAGTACCAATCAAGCCATGACTGCAGCCTGGCCATCACCTCGATTACAATTTCCTGAGAAACCATGAACTAGAACTACTTAGTTAAGGTGCACTTAAAACTGTGAGATATAAATGTTTGTTGTTTGAAGTCATTAAGATTTAGGGGTAACTTGTTACATAGTGATAGATAATACAATAGCAAATCCTCAAAACATTTTCATGGAATGAATGATGGAAGAAGTTACTCAGTGAACTTTAAAAATATGACTAAAAGTAAACTCTTCTGAGTAAATAAATTTAATACTATCTCAATTCTAGACAAACAGCAGTTTTAGCCTCAGACTCTACCTCCACATATCTAAAGAATAATCTCAAATAGTACAGGGACCCAAACATTCTCAGCTCTCAAATTAGAAATTCTCTTGTTTCAAGTCTCATCTCACAAATCAGACAAGGAATCTCTCCCCAGTGACTGGATGCCTAAACTGTACACCCAATGACTTCATGATGATAACACGCACTGGTATTCACATTCCCAGCACCTTTCATGCATCTTTCTAATCCCCATTCTACCTGGAACATCCCCTTACTGAGGTTGGTGTTTTCATTTCAGGGCATTTTACCAACACAAAGGACCTATTTCCATTTTGTCCTCTCTTTATTAACTTTCCAATGTTTTCCCTGCATCAGCAATGTTATCTCTACCCTAAGACTACAGTCTACCTCTTCTACAAATAGCTTTCCAATTCTCGAATACACCAAACATTCCACATCATATATATATGGATATCTATTTCCTAGAAACACTCTTTTCTGAGCTAGGCAGAATTTCCGTCTATGAATTTAATATTTTCAGTTTTAGGTAAATCCTAACTCTTTTATTTTAGATGTTCTGCATTCCTGAAATTCTTCCTTTTGATAGCAGAGGATTCACCCTCAAAGAGTACTCACTCTTTCTCTAGAACACAGACCCTAACAACCCTTTAAAATTGATGACTTCTAAACCAGGCATTCTCTTTATGAGAATTTGGCCAACTAGGCTTCCCACAGTCTGGGAAGGAGTGCTGTTAATTTTAAATTTGAAGAAGAAAACAAGAAAGACATAATAAAACATCAACCCAGTGTTTTTTGACAATTTTTATAATTAAGACTGAACTCAATTTACCATTAAATTGTGAATGAATGATAACTATTATTAAAAAAGAAACAATACAAACAAAAAAGTTTGTTGAGAATGTTTAAAATAGTTACATTACTTTTAAATATCCTTCAAATACTTTGGCAGCAACTATTACAAGATAAATAATTTGCAAGTTAAAAACAAATCATTCTTATCTACTCTCTCAAATAGTTCTCCTAAGGACCTCCTCCCGGCAACATTGTTCAAGAAGATTGTGTCCTTATATTAAAGTAATAAACTTCATGTATTTAAATATTCCATTATTCAGACTTTTCACTAATACAGACTTATCCTTTACACACTCTAAATAAGTGAGGCTACTGTATGTAAACAAATACCATCCTAGTGTTCATTAACTAGGCTCTTAGATTTCAAATTACTGTAACAAATAATGTCTTCAATAACACTTATGTTTATAGCCTGATCATTTATTTAAGTGCTTTATCATATGCTACCAAGAGTACCATATGCTTTATTATATTATTATAATAAATAATAATATAATTATTTATTATATTATATAATAATATATGTTTTATTATATATGCTACCAAGAGTATATTAAAAGGATGTGTATGAAATAACATGTAATAACAATTAGCTTTGGGAAACTACCATCTTACAGACACAATTTACTAATTTGGTGATTAATAAAATCAAGATGAATAAGCACGTTATCACTTAAAAATTCAACAGGTTGTTTTCTGGCTTTCAGATATACCATGTGTCTTGCCTGTAAGCCATTAGACAACAATGAGAAATCAAACTGTCTTCATTTTATAGTAGTGTCTAAATTCCTAGTTTCTAAAGGTCATGGTAGGGTACTAAAACTTAATCAAGAAATAAAATGTTTATCAAAATATCATAAAGCTATAGTTATTAAAATAATATGGTAGTGGCATAGAAGATGGCAAATGAATCAATGAAACCAAATCGTCCAGAAACATATCCATGCACATATAAGAATTCAGTACCTGTTAAAATGGTGCTTTAAATCAGTGACTGAAGAAAGGACTATTTAACCATACCTCACACTAGAACAAAAAGAAATTCCAGAAGGATTAAAACTTTAAATATACATATTAAGAATTCTTTAAAGAAAACTGTAGAAAATATTCTTGTAGCTCTTGAGGTGAGAAGGCCTTCCTAAACAAGGTTCAAAACTAGGTGGAGAGGGCTTCCCTGGTGGCGCAGTGGTTGAGAGTCCGCCTGCCGATGCAGGGGACACAGGTTCGTGCCCCGGTCCAGGAAGATCCCACATGCTGCGGAGCGGCTGGGCCTGTGAGCCACGGCCGCTGAGCCTGCACATCCGGAGCCTGTGTTCCGCAATGGGAGAGGCCACAACAGTGAGAGGCCCGCGTACCCCGCCCCCCCCCAAAAAAAAAAAACCTTAGGTGGAGATAGAGGGTTTTTAGGGCAGTGAAATTACTCTGTTTGATACTATAATGGTAGATACATGCCATTTTACATTTGTTCAAATCCATAGCATGTACAACACCAAGAGTGAACCCTAATGTAAACTATGGACTCTGGGTGATCACGATATGTCAATTCTTTTTTTTAATAAATTTATTTATCTATTTTTTTATTTATTTTTGGCTGCGTTGGGTCTTCATTGCTGTGTGCAGGCTTTCTCTAGTTGTGGCGAGTGGGGGCTACTCGTTGTGGTGAGCGGGCTTCTCATTGCAGTGGCTTCTCTTGTTGTGGAGCATGGGCTCTAGGCACACAGGCTTCAGTAGTTGTGGCACATGGGCTCAGTAGTTGTGGCTTGCAGGCTCTAGAGTGGAGGCTCAGTAGTTGTGATGCATGGGCTTAGTTGCTCCACAGCATGTGGGATCTTCCCAGACCAGGGCTCGAACCCATGTCCCCTGCATTGGCAGGCAGATTCTTAACCACTGTGCCACCAGGGAAGTCCCAATATGTCAATTCTTTATCATAAAATGTAACAAATGTGCCACTTTGGTGGGGGATTGCAGATAATGGGGGAGACTAGGCATGTGTGGGGGCAGGGAGTATATGGGAAATCTCTGTTACCTTCTGCTTCACGTTGTTATGAACCTAAAACTGCTCTAAAATAATAAAGTCTATTCAAATATATATTTTTAAATTTTTATTTATTTTTTTTATTTTTGCTGCATTGGGTCTTTGTTGTTACGCGTGTGGGCTTCCTCTAGTTGCGGTGAGCAGGGGCTATTCTTCATTGCGGTGTGCAGGTTTCTCAGTGCAGTGGCTTCTCTTGTTGCGGAGCATGGGCTCTAGGCCCGAGGGCTTCAGTAGTTGTGGCACACGGGCTCAGTAGTGTGGCTCCTGGGCTCTAGAGCGCAGGCTCAGTAGTTGTGGCACACAGGCTTAGTTGCTCTGCAGCAAATGGGATCTTCCCGGACCAGGGATCAAACCTGTGTCCCCTGCATTGGCAGGTGGATTTTTAACCACTGCGCCACCAGGGAAGTCTCATTCAAATGTTTTAAAAGGGGGTGGGACCTCAGAAAAATAAAAGATCAAAACTCAGAATTCAGTAAAGATTGACAAATTTGACTACATAGAAATTTAAAAGCTTTGGTTAAAAAAAACTCACCTTTTTTTAAAGTGTGAAATAAATTGTGTATGTGTGAAAACAGAAAAGAAGAATGGAAATATATATATATACTTGTTGGTAGATACCTCTGCAGAGGAAAAAAGGATTAGGGAGAAAGAGAAATGTTCTATATACAGAACATTCCCATTGCTTTGAGTTTTTACTATGACTACATATTACTTAGGAAAATTTTTGAGTAAAAATTTTTAAAAGAAATAAAATGTGAGACACAAAACAATTTAATCCTTAGAATAGACATTTAATTACAATGTCAAATCTAAAAAACTTTCAAATGATGTAATTGAGAATGCCACTTTTTCCACTGCATTAATAACTATATGATGTTTAAAGTAGAATTAAAATCCTGATCAGTAGTTGGATGTTACCTAGACTTGTGGTGATCATTTCACAATACATACAAATATTGAATCATTATGTTGTATACCTGAAACTAATATAATGTTATATGTCAATTATACCTCAGTTAAAAAAAAAACCTGATCAGTGATCAATCTAATACCTTTGCTTCTTCAAGTTCCTTGTTGGCAGTATCCACCACAAACTTTTTCTCTTTTTCTAGTTGCTCTGCTAGTTGGTCAATTTTAATCAATTCTTGACAAAGATGCTCATTGTGGCTGGTTAAATCCTCTACTTGACTGCTTACCACCTCCTTACCATCCAAGAGTTTCCTAACACATTCTTCCAAGCCATGATTTGTCTGTTTGAGATCTTCAATCTGTTATAAGTAGAAAGAAAATAATCAAATTAAACTATTTCCTTAGCTTCCCTCTGAGGAGAACAACTAGGTGACTGGATTCAGGAAGGGAGGTTTGCTTCCCTGGCAAGGAGACTTAACTATATATCTTTTTTTACTTTCTGAATTTTGTACCATGTGACTGTATTACCTATCTGAAAAAAATATACTAAGTGAAAATTTAAAGGTTTACAGCTATAATTCTCAAAACAATTTACAGCTTAATAACAAAAAAAACCACTTAGTGTTGATATTTAACAAAACTATTAGAAAAATTGCCAAATATTTATATCTGCAGAAAAGAAACTAGTCTTGAAATTATTTAATTTTAATAATTAATATCATCAATTAGGCATTCTTTAGAATTAAGTTTCTAACTACTGTCATCAAAATATGTTAACTCTTTAGAAAAGTCCTTTTGAACATATCAGTAGCTTACTTGACTAAGCTAAATACCAAATCAATCAAGTATTTGCTGACTTATGTGGAGGACCACAGCTTTCTTTCCCAGCCCACTATCAAACCATCAATGGATGAAGAAAAGGGCCTTTTCTATCACAAAGGTATCCAAATGCCTTTAAAGGAAAAAAGATATGTTACACCCATTGAATAATGATAATATGTCAAGAACTATGTTAAATTCAACGGATACAAAGATAGGTTAGCTATCTGCCTCAGAGAATGTATTGTTTACTTGTGGAAATACATATACAGCATGTTAAGTGCCGTAAGAGAAATATCTGAGATAAAGGGGTGGCACAAAGTCCTTTTCCACAGGATTTGTCTCTCACTGTATATTTAACAAATATTTATTGAGCACCTACTATATTCAAGGCACTGTGTGTGCAAGATGTGAAAAGACAGAAGAAAAAAACAGTCTTGGTCTTTAAAGAGCATCTAAAATTGCTAAGTCTCTTATGTAACATTATTCTTAGTTCTAACGTTATTTTTGCTGTAACCTTGCCCTTTTCAAATAACTAGAGAGAGCTCTTTCCAAACCATCAAAATCAACAAAGTTTTCTTTAAAAATATAAACTTTATTATTTGTCACTATATAAGGAAATATCCTAAAGGTCATGAATTATATATAACTATACCACAATGACATTTATTATACTCAAGAAGCACAATAAAGGCCATTATTTTAATCCAATTCTCACTTTGGTATTTTGTAAGGCACACTAACTTGTGAGATTTACAGGAAAAGAGTTTAAATTGTCAAAACCAGGAGACAAAAAAAACTTGAAGAATTAAAAAAGCAAAAAGGCAAACCGTAAATGCACTTATTTCTGTAGTTGAGCCTTTTATCACAACCAGGCTGAATTTCAGCAATACCTCTTACTCTCTTTTTTGGCATTCTCCCAACTACAGCTAAAAATTCTTTGAAAATGCAAATTTGAAGTAATTCCTGTAGCCTTATGGTGCTTCATTACACTGAGAATAAGATGAACAAATACCATTTGTGGTCCCAGGCCTACTGCCCCGTCCAAGCCCTCTCCACCATCTCCAATATACACCTAAGCTCTAGACATGCTGTAAGAAACTTGCTAAACTCATTTTAAAACCTCTGTTAGGGAATTTATTGAAAATGTTATATACTATATCACAGAACCCTCTCTATAAGAATCCTCAGGGGCTTCCCTGGCGGCGCAGTGGTTGAGAATCCGCCTGCCGACGCAGGGGGCACGGGTTCGTGCCCCGGTCCGGGAGGATCCCACATGCCACGGAGCGGCTAGGCCCGTGAGCCATGGTCACTGAGCCTGCGCGCCCGGAGCCTGTGCTCCGCAGCAGGAGAGGCCACAACAGTGAGAGGTCCGCGTACCGCAAAAAAAAAAAAAAAGAATCCTCAGGAAAACTTCGCTCAGGTCTCAATTTCAGGAAAACATGTGCTTCTTTTGTATACCTGGTTTGTTTTTATTCTTTGGACCATGAATTACTTTACAATTTCCTTGTTGTTTTGCCTCTAGTAATTTTAAAGAAATCTGCAGCTCACCTCTAGCAACTAGTACAGAAACCATGCAATGATTTCCTGTTTGCTCTTCTTATCCATGCTTTCACTGTTTCTTTACTTCCCCGCACTCTTATTACCTCTTTTCATTACTAGCATTTTTTTTAACTATAGGGATAAACAAACTTCAATTTATCTATCTTTTTGTCTTTGTTCATGGCTTCAACAGTGCCACGTCTCTGAGCAACAAGAACATGCTAAAAATGTTTCCTGACCTCCCACCAGGAAAGGTTACATGCTTTTCCTCTCTGGGCTCCCATACAGCTTCTTATATATTTTTATCTTAGTATTTTATAAGATGTGTTATAATCATTTGTTTCCCTGTCCCTTCCACTAAGTTCTAAGCGACTTTAAAGGGATCATGTCTCTAATTTCTGAATCAACATACCTCTCATTTCTGTATCATTTATTATATATCTAGCACATGATGCTCAATTATTAAATGAATAAAACAAATACATTATAAATAAATAAATGAACACTTCCCTCACCTTGACATCAAGCCCCACTTTTACTTAATTCCAAGACACAAGTACTTTAGAAGAGGAGGTTACAAAGGATGTGGGCTTTGGACTGAGGCAGACAGGTTTAAATCCTGCTGCAGTTCCTCACCAGTCACTTAACCTCGGACAATTTACCATATTTTCTTGATCCTAAGAGATGCATCTGACTTCAGAAAAAAATAAATGGAAGCTTCTTGAGTTTCATCTGTTAAATGGAGAGAATACCTACAATTTTCAGGGTGTAGTTAGAGAGATATAAAAGTTCAAGTAAAATTTTTGGCAGATAATAGGTACTCAAAAAGTAGCTTTTATTAAAAAAAATCTTTTGCAAAAAAACCCCACAAACTTTTTATTTTGAAATAACTAAAGGTTCACAGGAAGTTGAAAACGTAGTCCAGAGGTTCATGTGCCTTTAACCTGGTTTCCCCAAACAGTTACATCTTAAATAATTACAGTAAAATATCAAACCCAGAGATTTGACATTGGTACAACGTGTGCCTATTGTTCTATACCATTTTATCACGTGTAAATTGCTGCAACTACCACCTCAATAAGACACAGAACTACTCCATCACCACAAAGATCACCCTCCCGTTACTCCTGTATAGTCACAGCCTTCCCTCCCCATCCTTAACTCTTAGCAACCACTGATCTCTATAATAATTTTGCCATTTTGAGAATGTTACATAAATAGAATCATGTGATAGAGATCACAGTATGCTATCTGTTGACGGTGGCTTTTTCACTCAGCACAGTGCCCCTGACATCTAAGTTGTTATGTGGATCAACAGTTCATTCCTTCTTATTGCTGAATAATATTTCATGGTATGGATTACCACGGTTTGTTTAATAATTCACCAATTAAGGGAAGTTTTAGATGCTTCCAGTCTGGGACTATAACAAATAAAGTTGCTATGAACAACTGTATAACTGTATACAGGTTTTTGAGTGGACATAGTTTTCATTTCTCTGGAATAAATTCCCAAGAGTGCAATTGCTGGGCTGTATGGTAAATGTATGTTTAGTTTTTTAAGAACTAAACTATTTTCCAGAGTAGCTGTACCATTCCCCATTCCCACCAGGAATGTATCAGTGATCCAGTTTCTCCTCATCCTTGCCAGCATTTGGTATCATGACTATTTTTTATTTTAACTGTTCTTAACAGTGCGCATTGTTATCTCATCATGGTCTTAATTTGTATTTCCCTGATGTTTAGAAAAAATGAACATCTTTTTATTTGTCAACAATACATCCTCCCGTGAAATACGTCTTTATATCCTTTCTTCATTTTCTAACTGGATTGTTTGCTTTTTACTGTTGAGTTGTGAGAGTTCTCCACATGTTCTAGATACGATTCCTTTGACAGAAACAGGGGTTGTAGCTTATCTTTTCATCCTATTAACAGGGTCTTTCACAAAGCAAAAGACTTAAATCTTGATGAAATTCAAATTATCAATTTTTTCTTTTATGAATCACACTTTTGCTGTCATGTCTAAGAACTCTTCAGCAAGCCCAAGGTCCTGAAGATTTGTTCCTATGTTACCTTTTCAGACTTTCATAGTTTTATGTTTTACATTTAAATCTATGATCTATTCTGAGTTAATTTTTGTATAAGGTGTGAGGTTTAGGTCTAGGCTCATTTTTGTTCCTAAAAGATATCAAATTGCTCCAGCACATTTTGTTGAAAAGACTACCTTTCTTCATCAGATTGCATTTGCACCTCTGTCAAAAATCATTTGGCTGTATTCGTGTAAGGCTATTTCTGGATTCTCTATTCTGTATCACTGATCTATGTCTGTCCCTCTAGCAATACCATACAGTCATGATTACTGTAGCTATATATTAAGTTTTTAAATCAAAGAGAATGACTCTTTCCACTTTGGTCTTTTTCAAAAGTGTTCTTTGCTGGGATTTTGATGGGAATTGTATTAAACTTGGATATAGATTTGGAGAGAATTGATATCTTACTATGTTGAGGCTACCAATCCCTGAATATTTGTTTAGATCTTCTTAGATTTCTCTTATTAGCATTTTGTAGTTTTCAGAATGCGAGTACATACTTATTTTGTTAGATTTACATCTAAGGATTCCATTTTCTATTTGAGTGATTGTAAATGGTATGTAATTTTTAATTTAGATTTCCACAGGTTAATTGATAATATACAAAAATACAGGGCTTCCCTGGTGGTGCAGTGGTTAAGAATCTGCCTGCCAGTGCAGGGGACACGGGTTTGAGCCCTGATCCGGGAAGATCCCACATGCCGCGGAGCAACTAAGCCCGTGCGCCACAACTACTGAGCCTGCGCTCCAGAGCCCGTGAGCCACAACTCCTGAAGCCCAGGCACCTAGAGTCCGTGCTCTGCAACAAGAGAATCCACTGCAATGAGAAGCCCGTGCACTGCAATGAAGAATAGCCCCCGCTCACCGCAACTAGAGAAAGCCTGCACACAGCAACAAAGACCCAACGCAGCCAAAAAATAAATACATTTTTAAAAAAATACAGTATGTTTGTGTTGTATTGTGACCTTTTGAACTCACTTATTAGTTTGAGTTTTTACACTATAGACGTTATGAGATTTTCCAGGAAGAAGATCATGTCATCTATAAACAGGGATAGTTTTATTTCTTCATTTGGGTCTGAATGCCTTTTAACCTAGCTATATCATTATATTTGAAGTGAATTTCTTATAGACAGCATAATGCTAGGTCATGGTTTTTTAATCCACTCTGCCAATTTCTAGCTTCTAATTGGTGTATTTATATTACATATATTTAATGTACTTACTTTTATGTTAAGATTCAAGTGTGACTTTTCTGTTGTTTTCTCTGTTTTGTTTTTTTTTTAATTTTTCTTTCTGTGTTGTTTTACCCACTTTCCTCTGGGTTACTTGAACATTTTTTAGAATTCCAGTTTGAGGTATCCATAGCAATTCTGAGTATAACTCTTTTTACAGATTTTTAGTGGTTGCTCTAGGTGTTTCATTGTATGTTCATAAGTTATCACAGCCTACATTTTACCAGTTCAAGTGAAGTGCAGAGACCTTACCTCCCTTTACGTCTCTCTACCCTCCTTTATTAATAATTCTTAAATATTTCCTCTACATGCACTGAGAACTACATTCGACAAACATAATTTAGAAAAGTAGAAAAGGAAATTCGATCACGTTTACCCATATTTTTGCTCTGTATGTTGTTCTCCTTCCTTCCTATTCTTCCAAGACTACTCCTTTTATCACTTCCTTCCTTGTTAGAGAAATTCCTTCAGATATTCTTTTAGGGTAGGTTTGCTGGCAACAAATTCTCAGTTTTCTTCATCTGAGAATATCTTAATTTTCCCTTCATTTCTTACTTTTCCCTTCATACTTTTCTAAATACAGAATATGCACTGGGTTGACAGTTCTTTTCTTCCAACACTTGAAAAATGTTGTGCCACTTCCTTCTGATCTCATTTCCAGACCTGCTGCCATTTGAATTGGTGCTCCCCTATAAATAATGAATTGTTTCTCTTGTTTCTTTCAGGAATTTTTTGTCTTTAGTTTTCAGTTTGAATCTGAAGTGTCTCAGTGTAGATTTCTTTGGGAGACTCCTGGTAGCTTTTCACTCACCTTCTTTCATCTGTTTATGTCTTTTGCCAAATCTGGGGACTATTTAGCCATTATTTCTTTGAATATTTTTTCAGCCCCACCTTCTCTTCCCTCTCTTTCTGGGACTCCAACGATCCAAATGTAGATCTTTTGTTATATTCCCACCTGTCCCTGAGCCTCTGTTCACATTTTTTCAATCTATTTTCTCTCTATTGTTCAGATCAGGTAACTTCTTTACTTCTATCTTCATGTTCACTGATTCATTCTTTTCTCCTCCTCTTCATGTTTTTGTTTGAGAACACCAAGTTTTTAATTTCAGTTACTGTATTTTTTTAAACTTTTTTATTGTGGTAAAATAGAACGTCATAAAATGTACCACTCTAACCATTTTTAAATGTAAAATTCAATGGCATTAAGTTCATTCACAACATTGCGCAACCATCCCATATCCATTTCCAGAACTTTTTCATCATCACAAACTGAAACTCTGTACCCATTAAATAATTATCTATGAATTTTCCTACCTCATATAAGTGGAATCATACAATATTTGTCCTTCTGTGCCTGGCTTATTTCAATTAGCACACTGTTTTCAGGGCCCTTCCATCTTGTAGTCTCCTTTCAGAATTAAGGTTGAATCATGTTCCATTGTTTGTACGTACCCCATTTTGTTTATCCATTCATCTATCGATGGAATCTGCATTGTTTCCACCTCTTGGCTATCATAAATAATGCTGTTATGAACACTGGTGTACAAGTATCTGTTTGAGTCCCTGCTTTTAATCTTTGGGGGATATTCCTAGGAGTGGAATAGCTGGATCACATGGTAATTCTATACTTAACTTTTTGAGGAATTGCCAAACTTTTTTGTACTATGCTTAAACCATTTTACATTAGCAATGCACAAGAGTTCCAGATTCTCCACATCCTCACCAACACTTGTTATTTTCTGCTTTTTGATAATAGTGGTCCTGACTGGTGTGAAGTGATATCTCATTGTGGTTTGGATTTGCATTTCCTTAATGACTGGTGATGTTGAGCATCTTTTCATGTTTATTGGCCATCTGTATATCTTCTCTGGAGAAACATCTATTCAAGATTTTTGCCCATTTTTGAATTGTGTTGTTTTGGGGTTTTTTGTTGTTGAGTTATAGAACTTCTTTATATATTCTGGATATTAATCCCTTATCAGATACATAATTTGGAAGTATTTTCTCCCATGTATTTTTTTAATAGACCTTACTTTTTTTTAGAGCAGTTTTAGGTTTACAGAAAAATTGACCAGTAAGTACAGACAGAGAGTTCCCACATATCCCTTCTCCCCCCTCCAACTCACCCCAGTTTCCCCTTATTTACATCTTGTTTTAGTGTGGTACATTGGTCACAATTGATGAGCCAACATTATACATTATTATTAACTAAAATCCAGAGTTTAATTAGGGTTCACTCTTAGGGTTGTTGATTCTGTGGGTTTTTACAAATGTACAGTGACATGTATCCATCATTACTGTATACAGGATAGTTTCACTGCCCTAAAAATCCCCTGTGCTCCATTCACCCCTTCCTCCCTCCAACTCCCTGGCAACCAGTGATCTTCTAATGTCTCTATGTTTTGTCTTTCCCAGAAGGTCATATAGTTGGAATCACAGAGTATGTAACCTTTTCAGATTGGCTTTTTTCACCTCACAATATCCTTTCAAGGTTCCTTCATGTCTTTTTATGGCTTGATAGCTCATGTCTTTTTATCAGTGAATAATATTCTATTATATACCACAGTTTGTTTATTCTATTCACCTACTGAAGAACAGCTTGTTTGCTACCAAAATTCCACTTGCCTCTACTTTATATCTTTTATTTCGAACAGCCTGTTTGCTACCAAAATTCCACTTGGCTGTACTTTATATCTTTTATTTCTTTGATAAGATTTTCTGTTTGTTTCAAGCATGCTCAAAATTACCTGTTGAAGCATTTCTATAATGGCTAATTTAAAATCCTTGTCAGATAATTGTCATATTTGATTCGTCTCTGTGTTGGCACCTCGTGATTGTCTTTCCTCATAGAGGTTGAGATCTTCCTGATTTTTGGGATGAGGAGTGTTTTTTTCTTTTTTTTTATTAAGACCTCATAGTCTAAGACACCGACTCTTATCTTTCAGTAGGCTTCCTGTGACACTGCTCCAGCAAGAAAAGGGGGACACTGCCTTGTTACTGTTGGATGGGAGTAAAAGCCCAATTTCTCCACTAGGCCTCCTTTGACACCTGGGAAGAGTGGGGCTCCTTGTTACGACTAGGCAGGGATGGGAATTCGGGCTCCCCACCAGGCCTCTGTTGATATCACCAGAGCTGGAAGAATGGAGGCTCCTTATTACCGCTCCCATGTATCCTCCACTGCCACTGTGGGTGGGTGGACTTGTTATTGTTGGAGGGTGGTAAAGGTTCTGACTCTACATTAGGTCTCTTCTGATATCATCCCAGCAAAGAGGAAATGGGGCACCTCTTACTACCAGGTGGCAGTGGACTTTTGGCTCCCCATGTGGTCTCTGGTGACAATACGGGGTTGGGGACTTCCTTACTTCCTGAATGACACAAAAGTCTTGGTTCCCCACTCAGCCTTCTTCTTTGATACCACCCTGGTGGGATGGGGGCCTGGTGGGGTGGGGTGGGGGGATGAGGGAAGGATGGGGTTCTTTGTTATATAGCATGAGAAGGGTGGATGTCTGGGCTCTTAGCCTTTGCTGGCAGGAATGGAGCTAGTTTTTTTCCGTGGTGTCTGCTTAAAGTGGGCAGTTCTTGTCTAAGAGTAATCTGACTTGCTAGATTGCCCGATTCCTAGTCCTTCAGCTAGAAAGGAATGGCTTTTCTGAGACCTTTATAAATCTGCACCCATGATTTCTGGTTGCCAGTTTTTCCAGTACTCTGCCTGGGATATATGGAACAAAAAGAAAAACCAGGAACTCCCTAACATGTCCTACATTCATTGTGTGCTGAGGTCTCTAGCCAGTCTTCCTTCTTCCCACCTTTCAGAGTGTTCTTATGCTTGTTTTATACATAATATTCAGGGTTTTTAGCTGTACTTAGTGGGAAGAGTAAGGAAAAGTAAGTCTACTCCATTTTCCTAGAAGAGGAAGTTTCTTTTAATAGCCTTTATTAATAGCTATACCACAGGTCAGACACCAGGAGAACAGAAACAATAATGAACTTGGGAGCTCAGAGAACTGGATTCAAATTCTAGCTAATGTGGGAGTTCAGAGAAATCCTAGCTCTGTCACTCATTAGTCAAATATCATAATTCTTTAGCCTCTTGGAACTTGGGCTTCCACATTGGTAAAATGGAAATAACATCACAGTTTCACAAAGTTGGGATGATTAAGTAAGATTATGTACTTGAAAGCATCTGATACAATACCTGGGATATAGTTTTCACTCACTAACTCTGAATCTATGTGTTTCAAAATGGTTAAGATAAAAATGGAATGATTTTAGACCCATAAAATTTAAATGAGCACTGAATTGGTATTTATTCTCTATCTTATTTTAATATAGGCCCCCATCCCAAATTAATTTAGGGAAATATGCAGAGAACTTAAATGTAACCTGTAACTTCAGTGAAGAAATGAATTTGTCTTGATTTCTCACTTCTTGTTCTAGCTGGAGAATATTCTGGTGTTTTTCAGCTTCAGAAACTGGAGCCCCTAGATCAAAATCATGTTCTTTGGTGGTAACCTAGTGGAAGGAATGGGAATAATATAGAGACAGTCAGGTTTAAAACAGCTTTGTGATTTCCCACAACAATCATAATTTTTAATATTAACAACATTCAATTAAAAAATTATTTTTAACCTGTTCCACCAGCTAAAAGGACTTCATCAACATTTACTTTCTTAAAACTTTATATTATAAAACTTCTTCTGTGTGTTTTCCAAATATGAAACTATAGTATTGAACATGCTTTTCAAAAAAGACATATTCCACTCTATCTAAGGGAATATGGGTCAGCAGCAAATTAAGTGGTCTACTTCCAGGGCTATGATGTTCACTAGCTACCTGTTTATTGTTATTTTTGTATATTAACAAAAAGGTGTGCTACCCATATCACAAAGGGCTAATTTCCCTAATATATAAATAATTCCTATAATTAAAAAAAGGATAAGAAATACCTTAATATAAAAATTGGCCAAGAATATGGATATTTCACAGAAATGGCTTTTAAATAGATTTAAAGATATTCAATCTCACCATTTAGAGGAATACAAATTAAAACAACACTGGGATACCATTTTTTAACCATCACATTGGCAAAATCATAAAGTTGGATATATAAATTAGCATTCTGTGGCAGTGTAAATTGACACAGTATTTATGGAGAACAACTGGGTAAAATCTAGCAACATTACAAATGCACATAGCTTCTTTACAAATAATTCCATTTCTCAGAATTTTTCTACATACATATTTGCACATTTGCAAAATAACAGTGTTAAAAGATTTCTCACTTTAGCATACTACACATACTACTCTTCACTGTGCTTTTTTTACTTGACTATGTATCTTAGAAACTGTATAATTTAAGGAAATAATTTTTCTTTCTCTGAATCAAGGCTACCATTATGTTAAGAGGGAATTTGCTACAAGCAAAGCAACACAGATGCTATGCTCCAAAATCTAGTACTTGGGAAATTACAGGCTCAGGATTCCCCAGTCACTGACCTTGTGTTAACGCCCTGTACAACCCAGCCCTTAGCAGTCTGACAAGTTTATTTCCCTTTTTCCCTTTCCCTAAACAAGACACAAATCTGCTTCTTCTGTTCTCCAGTCCAGCAGTTCCTGCCTCTCCTGGAACTTCAGCATTAGATCTCACAAAGCATTTCTAACTATGAATCGTTTTAGGCCTTTATGGGTTAGGCTGAAATCCTAACTACCATTTCTTACATAGTTTCTGTTGAAAAATGTGTTCCTAGTTATAAACATGTGACTAAGTATAACTGAATCAAATGACTCCTCACTATAGCAGTACTTCTCAAATTTTAGTAAACATACGAGTCATCTGAGAATCTTGTTAAAATGAGATTATTACTCACAGTAGGTCTGAAATACTGCAATTCTAAAAAGCTGCTCAGCAATCCCTATTTGGCTAGCACACAGACTACACCTTGAATAACAAGGACCTAAAATCTAAACCTGCCTAGCATACAGAGTTCTTCATAATTTGGTCCCTTCCTACTTCTTCAAATTTACCTCCTACTTGACACCTCCAAGAACCCCTCTATTAAAGACAAACTATTCTACACCTTCTTTATACATACATTCAGAAACATATTATCTTTTGTTCATGAGCTTTGCCCTCACTCTTTTCTCCACTGAAGTAAAGACACTTCTAAGGCTCAGCTTGAATTCCATATTCTCTAGGAGGTTTTCTCTGTCTTCTCCATTGAACGGTGATCACCTCTTCACTGAGACATCCAAATATCTTGGTAATAGAACAATTTATGTAGCTATTTACTTTTTCTGGATATGTCTTCCTCACACAGTTATTAGAATCTTAACAAATAATATCCTAGAGCTCTCTGTATTCCATCAATCTGCACAGTTCTTTGGCTAACAGGAAGGTGTCAATACAAATTTGTAGAGGTTGATAATGAAGCAGTGTACTAAAGCAGATAAAATGGAACCTTCCCTCTTCTTTTTGGTAAAATGAACAGTCAAGTTTACTGTCAGTCTAGTCTAGAAATCAGAAGTATAAAGAGACCAAGAGTCTACCTGACAATTGTGAGCCATCATATTAGAGCTGCGACTTTCCCTACACTAACTTTGGAGGCAATAAAAAGGGAGAGAAATCAGTGTATCTGAAATGCCCATGCCTGGCATGCCAGTTTCTCCACCTCAGGCTACCTGAATATCTTCCACCTTCCAGTGATCTCTAGATGGAGCTTTGAACGGAACTTGTGTTCCTGTACAGATCTCAGAGAACGCAAGTAAAAGTACTTTGTAAGCAGCAAATTGTCATCATAAACACCCAAGCTAGAATCACAATCATTCTCAACGGGGAAGCAGCAGAGCATAGTGGTTAAGAGCATGTTCTTTAGCCTCAGACTGCTTCTGTTCATAATGCCTGTTCTGCCGCTTCTTAGCTGCATGACCACAGGCAAGTTACTTCTCTGGCCATGGTTTCCTCATCTCTAAAATAGAGATGAAAACAGTACTTGCCTCATAGAGCTGTTGTGAGGATTAAATGAGTTATTATATGTAAAGCACTTAGAACAGTACCTGGCAATAAATAATAGCTGCTATATATATATTATTATTATTTACAATTACTATTATTACTAATTCCTCTCACTGACTCAACTTATTTAATTGGCTGTCATGTCCTACTGATCTTTTCACTAAAATCTCTCTCAAACACATTTCTTCCAACACTACTATCACTGTTTCAGCTCATACTATCAAATTGTAACATTTATTCACTTACCAAACAAATTTATAAACAGTTAGGATAAGGATGAACCAATATTAGATTGGGGAGCTAGAAAGATAGAAAACAAATAAAAACTTAACAATTTCAAGGGGCTTCCCTGGTGGCACAGTGGTTAAGAATCCACCTGCCAATGCAGGAGACACAGGTTCAAGCCCTGGTCCAGGAAGATCCCACATGCTGCAGAGCAACTAAGTCCGTGCGCCACAACTACTGAGCCTGCATTCTAGAGCCCGCGAGCCACAACTACTGAGCCCGTATGCCACAACTACTGAAGCCTGCGCACGTAGAGCCCGTGTTCCCAACAAGAGAAGCCACCACAACAAGAAGCCTGCGCACCGCAACGAAGAGTAGCCCCCACTCACCGCAACCAGAGAAAAGCCCGCATGCAGCAACAAAGACCCAATGCAGCCAATATAAAATAAATAAAATTAAATAAAATTAAAACAAAAAACTTACAATTTCAAGCTCAATGAATCTAGGGAAGTCCAAAACAAATCAGAAATTACAGTACAGTATGATTCGTGCCACATACATGTATGCTAAGGGAATACAGGACTACAAAAAAGTATTTCTGACTTCTACTTCCCCCCAAAGACTTAGCATATATTTTCCATGTTCCCTCCAAACTATGAACATATCCCTACGGGAGCACTTAACACATTATATTGTTTATTGGATGTCCAAAGCCATCACAACTTAACATGTTAAAACAGACCTCTTGGGCTTCCCTGGTGGTGCAGTGGTTGAGAGTCCACCTGCTGACGCAGGGGACACGGGTTCGTGCCCCGGTCCGGGAGGATCCCACATGCTGTGGAGCGGCTAGGCCCGTGAGCCACGGCCACTGAGCCTACGCGTCCGGAGCCTGTGCTCCGCAACGGGAGAGGCCACAACAGTGAGAGGCCCGTGTACCGCAAAAAAAAAAAAAAAACAGACCTCAATTCCCCCACCTGCACTTCTACTCTCAACCCTGCCTCCACCATGTTCCTTCCCAGTCTTTCCCATGTCACATGGCACTGTCATTTGTGCAGTTATCAAAGTCAAAAACCAAGGTGCTGTCTTTGTTTCCTCTTTTCCTGAACCTCATCAAATCCATCAACAAGCCCTTTGGATCTACCTCCAAAATATATCCCCAATCCATCATCCACTTCTGTACACTTTTATTATCACCTACTTGGTTCAAGTCACCATCATCTCCCACATGGATTACTGCAATTGTCTCCTAACTGGTCTTTTTGCTTCTACTGCTGCTCCCTGCAACCTGTTTTCCAAACTGAAATCAAAACAATCATTTTAAAATAATGCGATCCTGCTCAAAACACTCCAATGGCTTCCCACTGAAATCAGAATAAAAGTCAAACTTTTTTTTTTACTTTAATCTCTAGCCTACAAAGGTAGCTCATATATTTTTTTTCTTTTTTCCTTTAACATCTTTATTGGAGTATAATTGCTTTACAGCGTTGTGTCAGTTTCTGCTGTATAACAAAGTGAATCAGCTATATGCATACGTATATCCTCATATCCCCTCCCTTTTGCTTCTCCCTCCCACCCTCCTTATCCCACCCCTCTAGGTGATCACAAAACACCAAGCTGATGTCCCTGTGCTATGCAGCTGCTTCCCAGTAGCTATCTATTTTTCATTTGGTAGTGTATATATGTCCATGCCACTCACTTCATCTCAGCTTACCCTTCCCCGTCCCCGCATCCTCAAGTCCATTCTCTATGTCTGCGTAGTTATTCCTGTCCTGCCCCTAGGTTCATCAAAACCATTTTTTTTTTTTAGGTTCCATGCATATGTGTTAGCATACGGTATTTGTTTTTCTCTTTCTGACTTACTTCACTCTGTATGACAGTCTCTAGGTCCATCCACTTTACTACAAATAACTCAATTTTGTTTCTTTTTATGGCTGAGTAATGTTCCACTGTATATATGTGCCACATCTTCTTTATCCATTCCTCTGTCGATGGACACTTGGGTTGCTTCCATGTCCTGGCTATTGTAAGTAGTACTGTAATGAATGTTGTGGTACATGACTCTTTTGAATTATGGTTTTCTCAGGGTATATACCCAGTAGTGGGATTGCTGGGTCATATGGTAGTTCTATTTTTAGTTTTTCAAGGAACCTCCATACTGTTCTCCATAGTGGCTGTATCAATTTACATTCCCACCAACACTGCAAGACAGTGGTTCCCTTTTCTCCACACCCTCTCCAGCATTTATTTTTTGTAGATTTCTTGATGATGGCCATTCTGACCAGTGTGAGGCGATACATCACTGTAGTTTTGATTTGCATTTCTCTAATGATTAGTGATGTTGAGCATCTTTTCATGTGTTTGTTGGCAATCTGTATTTCTTCTTTGGAGAAATGTCTATTTAGGTCTTCTGCCCATTTCTGGACTGGGTTGTTTGTTTTTTTGATATTGCGCTGCTTGTATATTTTGGAGATTAATCCTTTGTCAGCTGCTTCATTTGCAAATATTTTCTCCCATTCTGAGGGTTGTCTTTTCATCTTGTTTTTGTTTTCCTTTGCTGTGCAAAAGCTTTTAGGCTTCATTAGATCCCATTTGTTTATTTTTGTTTTTATTTCCATTTCTCTAGGAGGTGGGTCAAAAAGCATCTTGGGGCTTCCCTGGTGGCGCAGTGGTTGAGAGTCCGTCTGCCGATGCAGGGGACACAGGTTCGTGGCCCGGTCCGGGAAGATCCCACATGCTGCGGAGCGGCTGGGCCCGTGAGCCATGGCCGCTGAGCCTGTGCGTCCGGAGCCTGTGCTTCGCAACGGGAGAGGCCACAGCAGTGAGAGGTCCGTGTACCGCAAAAAAAAAAAAAAAAAAAAAAAAAAAAGCATCTTGGAGGCAGCTGCCAAAGATGGCGGAGGGGCAGGTCCTGGTTCTCGATGGCCAAGGCCATCTCCTGGGCTGCCTGGTGGCCATGATGGCCAAGCAGGTGCTTCTGGGTCAAAAGGTGGTGGTTATGCGCTGTGAGGGCATCAACATTTCTGGCAATTTCTATAGAAACAAGTTGAAGTACCTGGCATTCCTCTGCAAGCGGATGAACACCAACCCCTCCCACAGCCCCCTACAACTTCTGAGCCCCCAGCCGCATCTTCTGGCAGACAGTGCAAGGCATGCTGTCCCATAAGACCAATCAAGGCCAGGCCGCTCTAAACTGCCTCAAGGCGTTTGATGGGATCCTGCCACCCTATGACAAGAAAAAGAGGATGGTGGTTCCTACCGCCCTCAAGGTTGTGCATCTGAAGCCTATGTGGAAGTTTGCCTACCTAGGGTCCCTGGCTCATCACGTTGGCTGGAAGTACCAGGCAGTAACAGGCACCCTTGAGGAGAAGAGAAAGGAGAAGGCCAAGATCCACTACTGGAAAAAGAAGCAGCCCACAAGGCTATGGAAGCAGGCCGAAAAGAACATAGAGAAGAAAATTGACAAATTCACAGAGGTCCTCAAAACCCATGGATTCTTAGTCTGAGCCCAATAAAATTGACTGTTTATTCTTAATTTAAAAAAAAAAAAGAAGAAAAAGAATCTTGCTGTGATTTATGTCAGAGTGTTCTGCCTATGTTTTCCTCTAAGAGTTTTATAGTGTCCGGCCTTACATTTAGGTCTTTAATCCATTTTGAGTTTATTTTTGTGTATGGTGTTAGGAAGTGTTCTAATTTCATTCTTTTACATGTAGCTGTCCAGTTTTCCCAGCACCACTTATTGAAGAGGCAGTCTTTCCTCCAGTGTATACTCTTGCCTCCTTTATCAAAGATGAGGTGACCATATGTGCATGGGTTCATCTCTGGGCTTTCTATCCTGTTCAATTGATCTCTATTTCTGTTTTTGTGCCAGAACCATACTGTCTTGATTACTATAGCTTTGTAGTATAGTCTGAAGTCTGGGAGCCTGACTCCTCCAGCTCTGTTTTTCTTTCTCAAGATTGCTCTGGCTATTTGGGGTCTTTTGTGTTTCCATTGTGAAATTTTTTTGTTCTAATTCTGTGAAAAATGACTTTGGTAGTTTGACATGGATTGCATTGAATCTGCAGATTGTTTTGGGTAGTATAGTCTTTTTCACAATGTTGATTCTTCCAATCCAAGAACACGGTATAACTCTCCATCTGTTGGTATCATCTTTAATTTCTCTCATCAGTGTCTTATAGTTTTCTGCATACAGGTCTTTTGTCTCCGTAGGTAGGTTTATTCCTAGGTATTTTATCTTTTTGTTGCAATGGTAAATGGGAGTGTTTCCTTAATTTCTTTTTCAGATTTTTCATCATTAGTTTATAGGAATGCAAGAGATTTCTGAGCATTAATTTTGTATCCTGCTACTCTACCAAATTCATTGATTAGCTCTAGTAGTTTTCTGGTAGCACCTTTTTGATTCTCTATTTATAGTATGTCTTCTGCAAACAGTGACAGTTTTACTTCTTCCTTTCCAATTTGGATTCCGTTTACTTCTTTTTCTTCTTTGATTGCTGTGGCTAAAACTTCCAAAACTATGTTGAATAACAGTGGTGAGAGTGGGCAACCTTGTCTTGTTCCTGATCTTAAAGGAAATGCTTTCAGTTTTTCACCATTGAGAATGATGTTGACTGTGAGTTTGTCATATATGGCCTTATTATATGTTTAGATAGGTTCCCTCTATGCCTACTTTCTGCAGAGTTTTTATCATAAATGGGTGTTGAATTTTGTCAAAAGCTTTTTCTGCATCTATTGAGATTATCGTATGGTTTTTATCCTTCAGTTTGTTAATATGGTGTATCACGTTGAATGATTTGCATATATTGAAGAACCCTTGCATTCCTGGGATAAACCCCACTTGATCATGGTGTATGAACCTTTTAATGTGCTGTTGGATTCTGTTTGCTAGTATTTTGTTGTGAACTTTTGCATCTATGTTCATCAGTGATATTGGCCTGTAATTTTCTTTTTTTATGACATCTTTGTCTGGTTTTGATATCAGGGTGATGGTGGTCTTGTAGAATGAGTTTGGGAGTGTTCCTCCCTCTGCTATATTTTGGAACAGTTTGAGAAGGATAGGTGTTAGCTCTTCTCTAAATGTTTGATAGAATTCACCTGTAAAGCCATCTGGCCCTGGACTTTTGTTTGTTGGAAGATTTTTAATCACAGTTGCAATTTCATTACTTGTGATTGGTCTGTTCATATTTTCTATTTCTTCCTGGTTCAGTCTTAAAAGGCTATACCTTGCTAAGAATTTGTCCATTTCTTCCAGGTTGTCCATTTTACTGGCATAGAGTTGCTTGTAGTAGTCTCTTAGGATGCTCTGTATTTCTTCAGTGTCTGTTGTAACTTCTCCTTTTTCATTTCTAATTTTATTGATTTGAGTCCTCTCCCTCTTTTTCTTGATGAGTCTGGCTAATGTTTTATCAATTTTGTTTATCTTCTCAAAGAACCAGCTTTTAGTTTTACTGATCTTTGCTATTGTTTCCTTCATTTCTTATTCATTTATTTCTGATCTGATCTTTATGATTTCTTTCCTTCTGCTAACTTTGGGGGTTTTTTTGTTCTTCTTTCTCTAATTGCTCTAGGTGTAAGGTTAGGTTGTTTATTTGAGATGTTTCTTGTCTCTTGAGGTAGGATTGTATTGCTATAAACTTCCCTCTTAGAACTGCTTTTGCTGCCTCCCATAGGTTTTGGGTTGTTGTGTTTTCACTGTCATTTGTTTCTAGGTATTTTTTTGATTTCCTCTTTGGTTTCTGCAGTGATCTCCTGGTTATTTAGTAGTGCATTGTTTAGCCTCCATGTGTTTGTATTTCTTACAGTTTTTTTTCCTGTAATTGATATGTAGTCTGATAGCGTTGTGGTCAGAAGAGATACTTGATACGATTTCAATTTTCTTAAAAAAAAGTCAAACTTTTTAAGGTCCTACATGATTTGGCCCCTGCCTTCACTTCCCTAAATAGACCTACTACTCTCTTCTTTGTTCACCCCCCAGCTTTACTGATTTTCTTTCTGTTCCTCTACTGTGCCAATCTCATTCCACTCTGAGGCCTCCTCCCTTGCTTTCCCTCCATCAGGAACATTCTCACCCCCAAGCCCTTGACATGAATGGCTCCTTCTTACCCTTGGCAATTTGGCTGAACTATCAGAGCGTCCTCCCCAACCTCTTACCTAAAGTAGCCTCTCTCCTACTCACTCGCCCATTAGGTTATCACACTTAACATTATTTGAAATTATATCACTTATTTCTTCATTTGTTTATTGTTTGTCACTCCCCACCAAATGTAAGCTCCAAGTGACCTAGGCTCTTGTCCAGTCACTGTTATATCCCTAATGCCTAGAAGAGTGCCCAGCACAAAGTTGGTACTCAATAAAACATTTCCCAAATAATGAATTTTGATGATTCAAACAAGGTAGTTTCAATGGTAGGAGGACGAACAAATGAATGAGTAGTAAAGAAAAAGAAATAGAAAGTGTAGATTTCTTTTACAAAGCATGATTGTGAGAAGAAAGATAGAACAAACTTTGGGAAAAGACCAGGGTTGTTGAAGGGCCAACAGAAGAGGAGAAAAACTTGCTTCTTAATTTCCTCTATATCAAGGACCCCTTTCAGAATTAAGCAAAAGCCCTAGGTCGTTACCCCAGGAAAATGCAAACACATACAAAATTTTAAAAACAATTCCAGGGGGTTCAAGAACTCCCCAAATTTCTTGTACTCCAGGTTAAGAATTCTTACCAGTATAAACACAATGACGATTCCTAAGACATGGGTTAATGTTAACTAAAGGAGAAAGGCCAATAAGCTAGTAAGAGAAAACCCAGGTAAAGGGTGTACACTGTCCTTTGAGACAAGACAGAAAAAAGCAAGGTCAGGTAATGATTTAGATATGAAGGGTAGAAATCTGAAGAAGTTCCTGCCTGGCAGAACTTTAATTTTTCAGTGAAACAGGAGTTGAGATCACATGCTTAAAAGTATCATCAGTGCTGAGCAAAATATAATATGTGCTCAACAAACGTCTACTGAATATTTTGATAGAATAATTGAAAATACTGGAGTATCTTGTATAGGATTTTGAAATCTGGTTCCACAAAAGGTCAACTTGTTTTCCTTTTAGAAAACTGTCTCCAAAAGTTTAGACTGAAAGACACTTTGAAGTAGGAGGGAATAGCTTCACTAAGAGAAGGATGTAGAAAACCACATAAAACTTTATGAATAATTTTGAGGTGGGTTCTGTATTTATAAAAAATAAGTGAATATATGTTTTGGAAATTCACTTCAAACAAAACAGTAAGGTCACTTGTTTAACCTTTCTTAAAAATAATCTCTCCAGTCACTCCATCCAAACCCAAGCTCCTCAGTTCTCTTCAATCCAGACTGTACTGTGAAGAAATAACTTGCCCTTTTTAAGAAGCATAGAACAATGGCCTTAGGAGAAGAATCATTTATCAGTTCCTCTTGGAAACATAAGAAGGGGGTCAAAGAGTTGTTGTCAAGAGGCTTTTCAGAACCAAAGGAATTTAATACAGACTGACATAAATAGCATAACTAAGACAAACAGAACTACCTTACTAACCAGCACACTTCAAGAGATTATCATGGCGTATGTGTACAAGAAAATTCACAGCAGTGTTCCTCATATTCACCAAAAGACATAGAAACCCTAGTGTCCACCAACAGTAGGTAAATTGTGGTATACTCTTACAATGGAACAACAAACAACAAACTAACTACAAGCAATAAAAAGGATCAATCGTAAAAACAATGTTGAGTAACATTGTTACAAGAGCAAACTTTGCAAAATACAAAGGAAAACTTAGTACAATCCCATCTACCTAAAGTTCAAAAACAAGCCAAACTAGGAAGTGCATGGTCACATACAAAGATGGTGAAACTACAAGGAAAAGCAAGGAAGCGGCTATCATAGAAGTCATGAAAGGGAACAAGGAGGAGCATGTGATGGGAAAAGGGAATGAATAACAACACCTGCTCTAACTGCCTCTGTATGTGGAGTACTTTAAAAGCAAATGATCGTAGGGCTTCCCTGGTGGCGCAGTGGTTGAGAGTCCGCCTGCTGATACAGGGACACGGGTTCGTGCCCCAGTCCGAGAAGATCCCACATGCCGCGGAGCGGCTGGGCCCGCACGTCCGGAGCCTGTGCTCCGCAACGGGAGAGGCCACAGCAGTGAGAGGCCCGCGTACGGCAAAAAAAAAAAAAAAACAACAAAAACAAATAATCCTAAAACAAATGGAAAAAGAAGCACCAGAAGAAGAAGACAGAGAGGCCCGAGAACGTCTACATCTGTTGGGCCATAAGCAGTGATTTTTTTCAGAAGGTAAACAAGATTTATTTTGGAAGCTGCCATTAAATAATGCTAAACTGTATACTGTTTAAAATAAATATATCATTAATGTATCTTCCTAGTTACTACCCACTAATTAAGACTAAATGGCTTAGCTCATTCATCAATTAACATACAAACAAAAATCAGTTTTATCCTGGAGGCAGATCTGAGTAATGTAACCCTTTCCTTTCATAGTTACAACTAAACTATTTTCTTCTAGTTGCAACCCGATTATTCTTCTATTTATTTCCTTACAGGTTAAGAAAAAACAAAAAAAAGTGTGCTTGAAATTTTGAAAACCACTAGAGGAAATTTAAAACAACGAATATCGTGAGATATAATGGCCTTAAATGGAAAAAGGAAAACAGAGACCCTGTGTCATCTATGTAACGTTTCCTGAAATCGCTATCCTTGACTTTATTTAAAGAAAAAAAAAAGTATATTCCTATGCGTGTTTGGGTATCAGCTCCCTGATCGCCGCAGTTATTCAATTTAAACCTCAAGTACTTTTTCCAAGGAAAGCCAGCGTACCCTGCCTTTCTGGTGTATAATTTCTACTGTAATTATATGAGATTTTCATGCAATTGACTACGTAATCTCGGCCCTTCACCTCGCCAAGTCTATAAAGTGGCTTAGAAGTGAGAGGCTGGGAGTCAGGAAGAGCCAGGTTGAACTCCCAAATCTCTGGCTTCCAAATTCCTCAGCTCAACTCCAGAGCGTTTCTAAACAGAACAATCCCCGCAACGACCAAGCGGAGAGCCGCGGTAGGCAGCGAGGCGGTCACCATAGGAACTGGGCTCAACCCTAAGCTCCCGAGAAAGGACAACAGGGGCAAAGTTTGCTCCTGGCGGGCTTCCCTAGACCGCAACTCCGCCGGCTACCGCCCCTAACAGCGGCTCCAGCAGCCAGTACCCACCTCACGGGTCGCCCTCAGCCCCGAACACCCACCACACCCGCCCCCTGCAGCTGCCCTCTCAGAGGCCTTCTGGCCCAGGAAATGCTTTTTACCCCAACACGGCGCATCCCCGCGCTTCTACCTGGGGCTGCGGATCCCTCCCCGGGATTCTCGGCCTGCCGTCCTCCCCGGAGCTCATCCTGGCGACTGCCAGGACTCCGCCTCCATCAGGGATCCAGGTCCCTCGAGGTCTCCATCCTCCGCCCCTTTCCTCTCCCTTCCCATTCCAAATCGACCTGGCCCCGCCCCAGGGGTCGGAGGGAGGCGGGACCCGGCAGGAAGGAGGCGGGGGCGGTTAGCGCCGGCCTCAGCCGCCGTCGGCCCCGCCCTCACGCTCTGTACCTGAGGGGACTCGTCCTCCGCCTCCCCGGCGCCTTGGCTCCGCTTCCGTCCAGCGCGCCCCAAGTCCCTGTGCGCACGCGTACCTGGCTCGACCCTCCCTCTCGCGGGGACTACAAGCCGCGCGTGCACATCCACGCACGTAGCGACGCGTACGTCTTCCTGTCCGCCTTACAGGACGCTTGAGGATAAGGCCTCTTCCTGGTTCATGCGCGCCGCGCAGGCGCACGCCCACGCAGCGTCTAGACTACCTCTCCGAGAGTCCCGTCTCCTAGTAACCAGCCGCTATCCCTTTTTCCAAGACTTTTTCCTTACTCCCTGGGGGCGGTGGCCGCACCTGAGTGGAATGCGCATGCGCGGGTTCCATTCCCTCCGGCTGCCTTCAGTTAGCTCTGGGACACCTGCTGCTTTGCTGCCGCTTTTTTGTGCTATTTTCCCCAGGGATCGGGTTCCATTCTGGACCCACGTTCAGTGAATTCGTTACTCCGCAGAGTTGCTCTTGGGCGCTGGGAGGGTGGTGCGCTCTCGGTCCGCAGTTAGGGGCGTGTTTGCGGGGAGACTCCCGGGTCGGGTGCTGCTGCTTGCAGCCTCGGGGGAGAGACCGTCCTGTTGCGGTAAGCGCCCGCAGCTGGGGAGCCTGCGGACCCCGAGCCCCGTCCGCCAGGCACCATCCAGTCTGGGTTGAATCTGGGAATGACAGAACTAGTGATGACAGCGCAGATTCCTGACCGGTATGCCTTCTCCACAAGGCAGGCCTTCTCCAAGTCCCCTTTGAAGAAAAACTGATCATGGTTAACAAAAAAAAGAAATATCACTTGATATTTAATATTGTACAGATTCTGCTCCTGTTTAATACCGTTTAAATTTGTCCTCTCAAATAGGAGCCTTCAGTCTGGGAACACTCATTTAAGTTAACCAGGTGTAATATTATTTTTTGCCATCCAACTATGTTAATATTGACCACATTACCTAAAAATGAAGAAATGAACTTTTTAGGGAAAGAGAATGAGAATTGCATTATTCTGCCAAATTTTTGGAGCTCAGCTGGAAAAGAAATATTGTCCTTTAAACATTTCTTAATGTTTAACATGTTCCACTTTTCTTAAGTAACCCAAGGGCTTCTGAACTCTAATGGTGGCTTTATCTCCCTGTCTTTTCCTACAGATGAAATAAACTAGGTTTTCATAGCTGTTCTCTGATGATCTTGGTATAGTATTCGCCTGTGTCTTTCAAAAGTAATCTCACATTTCAAGAGACTAACACTTCCTGTTTTTGCCAGGTGAGTACTCATTTTTTCCCCACAATGTATTTTGACAGGCATAAATAAATTTTATGTTAGAACGAATTTCACAGAAGTGCATTTAAATATGTGCCATATGTTTTTCCAATCTCTGCTCTGATTTTTTTTTTTTTTTTGCGCTACGCGGGCCTCTCACTGCTGTGGCCTCTCCCGTTGTGGAGCACAGGCTCCGGACGCGCAGGCTCAGCGGCCATGGCTCACGGGCCCAGCCGCTCCGCGGCATGTGGGATCCACCGGGACCGGGGCATAAACCCGTGTCCCCTGCATTGGCAGGAGGACTCTCAACCACTGCGCCACCAGGGAAGCCCTGCTCTGATTTTTTTATGCCAGTACATTTTATTTGTTATTTGTGCCAGTACATTTTCTCATATTTTCAGATATTATATACATTGTAAGTATAGCTAGATACTAAAAAATTAAATCGTGTCCCTGTTATTTTAGATAAAGAAGTCAGAGGTCCCAAGAGATACATTTCCTGTGAAATATAATTATACCTAACTGATAAAATAAGTTACAAAGAAGCATGAGCTCTCAAAGACCATCCTGAAAAGTTATTTTAGGGAAAACAAAGTATAATCTCATTTCCTCTTAAAATACTAAGATTATTTTGAATAAAATGTTCTCATGATCTAGCATTATTGAAAAGAAATGGGGAAAAATGTACAAACCTCAAAACTCTAAGATGGAGTTGAAGACTTCTGGGGAGAAGGGGATTGTTAATATAGGAGGTAGGAAAGTACTTCCTTTAGGGAAAAAATTAGAAGAGTTTAAGCATTGATGTACACCACGTAGATGTTACTAAAGAGTCTTTGGAAAGAATGTAGGGAAGGGCTTCCCTGGCCCCGGTCTGGGAGGATCCCGCATGCCGCGGAGCGGCTGGGCCCGTGAGCCATGGCCGCTGAGCCTGCGCGTCCGGAGCCTGTGCTCCGCAACGGGAGAGGCCACAATAGTGAGAGGCCCGCGTACCAAAAAAAAAAAAAAAAAAGAATGTAGGGAAAAGATCATTTTAAAGCTAGACCAGGGCGTGAAGAGTTTCCTTTCTTTTACAATCAAGGACTGTTGACTTCCTTCCTCAGCCCAAGAAAGTGAAAAATTTCCTCCCTCTGTGGAAACCCAAAGAGTGCTGAGTGCCCCCTCCTGCCCCACCTAATCCTTTTATAGCACCTGAGCTCTCTCCCGTGTAATAGATACTCCTGTGCAAGTCTGAGATCGGGTTTCTCCATTTCACAAACTTCGCTTCAAAAACCTCTATTTCACCTTTTTTCTTCCTCGGTACCTCCCTGGTCCCCTTAAAAAAAAATTATACACGTTAAGCTGCTTTTTGCTGTTCTGCAGCTAACTGATGCTCTGTTCATTTTTTTTTAATAGGATAGTTTGTATTGATATATTTTCAAGTTCACTGTTCTTTCCTTTGGCAGTGTTACTCCCATCCATGATATTTTTCATGTCCGATTTGTATTTTTCATCTCTGGATTCCAGTTTGATTTTTTTTAAATGTCTTTCATTTCTCACTTCATCATGCCCATGCTTTGGGAAATATGGAATATATTTAAAATAGCTGTTGTATACTAATTCTATCATCTGTCTCATTCTTGGCATTGTTTCTATTAACTGATTTTTTTCCTCCTGGTTATGCGTCACATTCTTCTGCTTGTTTTCATGCCTGGTGAGTTTTTATTGGCTGCCAGGTGTTGCAGATTTGACATTGTTGGGTGCTGGAGGTTTCGGTTTTGGTTTTTCTTTAAATATATTTAGGCTTTTTTCTGAGATGCAACAAGTTTACTTGGAAACAGTTTGATCCTTTAGAGCTGCCCTGTTGAAAATAGTAACCACTAGCTACATGTGGCTATTTGAATTTGTATTCATAAAATTAAATAAAATTTAAAGTTTACTTCCTCATTTGTATTCTGTATATTTCAAATTCCAACATCCAGCTTGCATCGATCGTTCAGTATTAGAATTCTCGCCTGCCAACATCCACACGTGGCTGGTGGCTACTATATTAGACAATCCATACAGGATATTTCCATCATTGCAAAAAGTCCTGTTGGACAGACCTGCTTTAGAAGCTTGCTCTTAAGCTTTGTTAGGTCCAAAATAGTCTTTATTTAGGGCTAATTTGACCCCATTACTGAGGCAATACCTTTCTGAGGACTCTATTCAATGACCAGGGTATTAGGAGTTCTTTCTACTCTGACTGGTGAGAACTCTATTCTTGGCTCTGTGTAGGCTCTAAGAACTATTCTGCCTTCTCCTTTTTGGTGTTTTTTTCCCCAGGGCTCAATAGTTTTTTTACGCACATACACTGATCAGTATTCAGCCAAAGAATTGTGGGGAATCTTCTGCAGATCTCTGGAGGTCACTCTCTCACTGCACCTCTCCCCTCTCTCCACAAATTCTAGCCATCTTGGCCTCTGCAAACTCTGAAGTCTGTCTTCACAGTTCACTGAAGTGGCCAGACTCAATTTGGATTCCCCTTCCTTGTGATGAAGCCTAAAATTTCCAGGCCCTAAGCACTCATAAGACTTAACCTTATCTCCTTTCTCTTAGGGATCACTCTCCTGTACTACCTGTTGTCCAGTATCTAAAAACCATTGCTTCATGTGTTTTGTCTGTTTTTAAGATGTTTAAGGCATGAGGATAAATCTGGTCCATGTTTCTCTATCCTGGACAGAAGCAGAAGTCAGCTATCTCCACTAATCATCCCCATCAGAAGTGGTTTGCAATTCAGAAATTGCTTCAGCCTGAGGGAACTGTCAGTGCCTGGGCCCTGAAGCAGAAGAGGTCCCTGAAGCATGTCCTGGAGGAACAGTGATGAGGTCATGGGGCGGGGGGCAGAGTGGAGAGGAGAAGAGCTTGGGATGACAGAATGTTACTGGTGTATCTGTTTCCTATTGCTGCTGTAACAGTTTGGCACAAATGTGGTAGCTTTAAGCAACACCAATTTATTATCTTACAGTCCTGGAGGTTAGAATCCAAAACGGATCTCACTGGGCTAATACTGAGATGTCAGCAGGGCTGCATTCCTTCTGGAGGTTCTAGGGGAGCATCTGTTTTCTTGCCTTTCCAGCTGCTTTGCTTATTAGCGTGTGGTCCCCTTCTATCTTCAAAGCCAGCGATGGCCAGTCATCACTCTAACAGTGACAGTCCTGTCTCTCCCTCACTTTTTCTTCTTTTTTCTTTTTTTTGCCGCACTGAGTGGCTTCTGAGATCTTAATTCCCCAGCCAGGGATCGAACCCAGGCCCTTGGCAGTGAGAGTGCCAAGTCCTAACCACCGGACCGCCAGGGAGTTCCCCTCTCCCTCACTTGTAAAGACCCTTGTGATTATATTTGTAGCCACCAATTAGCCCAGGGTTATCTCCCCACCTCAAGGTAGGTTGATTGGCAACCTTAATGCCCTCTTGCCATGTAACAGAACATTCGCAGGTTGTGGGGATTAGGATGTGGACTTCTTTGGGAACCATTCTTCTGCCTACCACAGCTGGAGACTTGTTAGGTAGAGAATTTGGCTTTACTCTGTGATGGGAAGTAACTAGAGCGTGTTGAGCAGAGGATGGATGTGATCTGGCTTACGTTTTAAAAGGCTCATTCCAGATACAGTTAGAAGAACAAACAGTGGGGAGGCATAGGCAAGGGTAGAAACAGAAACAGGATTCACTGAAGGATTGGATGTGGAATGTGAGGTAGGAATTAAAAATTACTCCATCAGCAATGCACAAGGTTTCCTGCATTCTACTAAATATTCAGTGCTACCCACCTATCTGCCATTCTGATGGTAGCAAACTTGCATTTCTCTGATTTCTAATAAGTTTGAGCATCGCTTTATGCACACGTTATCTTTTGGGGATTCTCCAATCGGTGAATTATGTCTCTGTATCCTTTGCCCATTTTTCTAATGGGTTTCCTTTTTCCTTGTTAATTCATAGTTGTTCTTTTTATATTTTAGCTATAAATCCCTTGTCAGCTTGGACAGCACATCTTCCAGTCCTTTCTCTGTCTTCTGAACTTTGTTTACAATTTCTTTTTTTATTTTTATTTTTTAATTTAATTTTATTTATTTTTTTATACAGCAGGTTCTTATTAGTCATCAGTTTCATACACATCAGTGTCTACATGTCAATCCCAATCGCTCAATTCATCACACCACCACTGCCACCGCCCCGCCGCTTTCCCCCTTGGTGTCCATATGTTTGTTCTCTACATCTCTGTCTCAATTTCTGCCCTGAAAACCAGTTCACCTGTACCATATTTCTAGGTTCCACATATATGCGTTAATATACGATATTTGTTTTTCTCTTTCTGACTTACTTCACTCTGTAGGACAGTCTCTAGATCCATCCACGTCTCAACAAATGACCCAATTTCGTTCCTTTTTATAGCTGAGTAATATTCCATTGTATATATGTACCACATCTTCTTTATCCATTCATCTGTTGATGGGCATCTAGGTTGCTTCCATGACCTGCCTATTGTAAATAGTGCTGCAATGAACATTGGGGTGCATGTGTCTTTTTGAATTATGGTTTTCTCTGGGTATATGCCCAGTAGTGGGATTGCTGGATCATATGGTAATTCTATTTTTAGTTTTTTAAGGAACCTCCATACTGTTCTCCATAGTGGCTGTATCGATTTACATTCCCACCAACAGCGCAAGAGTGTTCCCTTTTCTCCACACCCTCTACAGCATTTGTTGTTTGTAGATTTCCTGATGATGGCCATTCTGACTGGTGTGAGGTGATACCTCATTGTAGTTTTGATTTGCATTTCTCTAATAAGTAGTGATGTTGAGCACCTTTTCATGTGCTTCTTGGCCATCTGTATGTCTTTTTGGAGACATGTCTATTGAGGTCTTGTGCCCATTTTTGGATAGGTTCTTTGTTTTTTTAATATTGAGCTGCATGAGCTGTTTATATATTTTGGAGATTAATCCTTTGTCCGTTGATTCATTTGCAAATATTTTCTCTCATTCTGAGGGTTGTCTTTTCATCTTATTTATGTTTTCCTTTGCTGTGCAAAAGCTTTGAAGTTTCATTAGGTCCCATTAATTTATTTTTTGTTTTTATTTCCATTACTCTAGGAGGTGGATCAAAAAAGATCTTGCTGTGATGTCAAAGAGTGTTCTTCCTATGTTTTCCTCTAAGAGTTTTATAGTGTCTGGTCTTACATTTAGGTCTCTAATCCATTTTGAGTTTATTTTTGTGTATGGTGTTATGGAGTGTTCTAATTTCATTCTTGTACATGTAGCTGTCCAGTTTTCCCAGCACCACTTATTTAAGAGACTGTCTTTTCTCCATTGTATATCCTTGCCTCCTTTGTCATAGATTAGTTGACCATAGGAGCGTGGGTTTATCTCTGGGCTTTCTATCCTGTTCCATTGATCTATATTTCTGTTTTTGTGCCAGTACCATATTGTCTTGATTACTGTAGCTTTGTAGTATAGTCTGAAATCAGGGAGTTTGATTCCTCCAGCTCAGTTTTTTTCCCTCAAGACTGATTTGGCTATTCAGGGTCTTTTGTGTCTCCATACAAATTTTAAGATTTTTTTGTTCTAGTTCCATAAAAAATGCCACTGGTAATTTGATAAGGATTGCATTGAATCTATAGATTGCTTTGGGTAGTATAGTCATTTTCACAATATTGATTCTTCCAATCCAAGAACATGGTATATCTCTCCATCTGTTGGTATCATCTTTAATTTCTTTCATCAGTGTCTTATAGTTTTCTGCATACAGGTCTTTTGTCTCACAAGGTAGGTTTATTCCTAGGTATTTTATTCTTTTTGTTGCAGTGGTAAATGGGAGTGTTTCCTTAATTTCTCTTTCAGATTTTTCATCATTCGTGTACAGGAATGCAAGAGATTTCTGTGCATCAATTTTGTATCCTGCAACTTTACCTAATTCATTGATTAGCTCTAGTAACATCTTTAGGATTCTCTACGTATAGTATCATGTCATCTGCAAACAGTGACAGTTTACTTCTTCTTTTCCAATTTGTATTCCTCTCATTTCTTTTTCTTCTCTGATTGCTGTGGCTAGGACGTCCAAAACTATGTTGAATCGTAGTGAGAGTGGACATCCTTTTCTTGTTTCTGATCTTAGAGGAAATGCTTTCAGTTTTTCACTATTGAGAATGATGTTTGCTCTGGGTTTGTCATATACGGCCTTTATTATGTTGAGGTAGGTTCCCGCTATGCCCACTTTCTGGAGAGTTTTTATCAAAAATGGTGTTGAATTTTGTCAAAAGCTTTTTCTGCATCTATTGAGATGAGCATATGGTCTTTATCCTTCAATTAGTTAATATGGTGTATCACACTGGTTGATTTGCATATATTGAAGAATCCTTGCATCCCTGGGATAAACCCCACTTGATCATGGTGTATGATCCTTTTAATGTACTGTTGGATTCTGTTTGCTAGTATTTTGTTGAGGATTTTTGCATCTATGTTCATCAGTGATATTGGTCTTTACTTTTCTTTTTTTGTAGTATCTTTGTCTGGTTTGGGTATCAGGGTGATGGTGGCCTCATGGAATGAGTTGGGAATGTTCCTTCCTCTGCAATTTTTCGAAGAGTTTGAGAAGGATAGGTGTTAGCTCTTCTCTAAATGTTTGATAGAATTCACCTATGAAGCCATCTGGTCCTGGACTTTTGTTTGTTGGAAGATTTTTTTTTTTTTTTTTTTTTTTTGCGGTATGTGGGCCTCTCACTGTTGCGGCCTCTCCCGTTGCGGAGCACAGGCTCCGGACGCGCAGGTTCAGCGGCCAAGGCTCAAGGGCCCAGCTGCTCCGCGGCATGTGGGATATTCCTGGACCAGGGCACGAACCTGTGTGCCCTGCATCGGTAGGCAGATTCTCAACCACTGAGCCACCAGGGAAGGCCCTGTGGCATATCTTAAAATCTGGTAAGGCAAGTCTCTGTGCTTTTTGTGTGTGTATGTCCAAATTTATTTAGCTCTTTATAGATCTTTATTCTTCCATATGCATACAAGATTTCCTTTGAATGGCAACTGAAATACTAGGTCAAAGAGGCCCCCAATAGACTTCTTCTCCCTTCCTGTCCTCAAAATCCCAGACAAGTTAAGGTGAGACTCATAGGGCCAAATCTAACCTATTGCATTTCATTCCTTCTCAGTCCCTCTGTTAGAGTGACGTTTAATGTGCTAGTGGGTAATTATATACAATACCATTATTTTACCCTCTGTCAATTTCAAATGTGGTATGTTTTATACTTTTGTTAGTATTTTCTTTTTAATTTTTTTTTTAATTTGGTTGCACCACGTCTTAGTTGTGGCAGGCGGGCTCCTTAGTTGTGTCACATGGGCTCCTTAGTTGTGGCGTGTGAACTGTTAGTTGCAGCAAGCACGTGGGATCTAGTTCCCTGACCAGGGATTGAACCCGGGCCCCCTGCATTGGGAGTGCGGAGTCTTAACCACTGCACCACCAGGGAAGTCCCTTTAATTTTTTTTTAACTTTGTATTTTGAAAAAGTTTTAAACATATAGAAGTTTAGCAAAAATAATATACTGAAGAATTTTTTATCCTTTCCCACCTAGAGTCATTAACATTTTGCATATGTTACTTTCTCTCTGTATCTATCTCTCGCTAGATAATTTGAAAGCAAGTTGTAGATATGATCCTTTACCCCTATGTCAGCATGTTATCTCCCGAGACCAAGGACATTCACTAATATAACCACAATACAATTATCCCAATCAGGGGATTTAACAGTGATGCCACATTATTATCTAATAAACCATCCATATTCAAATTGTCCAATTGTCCAAGAAATGGCCTTTGTAGTACATTTCCTCCACGTTCCAGCCCACCCCACCTCCCAATTCAGGATCATTGACTACATTTGGAAATCATGTCTCTTTAGTATCCTTTAATCTGGAGCAGTTCCTCAACTTCTCTTTGTCTTTCATACATGGACATTTTTGAGTACAGGTTATTTATTTTATATAATGTCTCTCAATTTGGGTTTATCTGATTGTTTCCTCATGATTAGATTCAACTTATGCTTTTTTTTTTTTTTTTTTTGCGGTACGCGGGCCTCTCACTGTTGTGGCCTCTCCCATTGCAGAGCACAGGCTCCGGATGCGCAGGCTTAGCAGCCATGGCTCACGGGCCCAGCCGCTCCACGGCATGTGGGATCTTCCCGGACCCGGGCACGAACCCGTGTCCCCTGCATCGGCAGGCGGACTCTCAACCACTGTGCCACCAGGGAAGCCCCAACTTATACATTTTTGAGAGGAGTGTTTCCTTTTTAAATAATCAAAGAGGAGGAACCAAATAACAGAATAAACTCACTTTTACTCATTTGAAGGTAGTATTGGATATTCACTTGATGAGAAAAAAATTCATCTTCAATTTCCAAATCTAAGAAACAGGTATTTGTTATACTAACAACATTTGATTAACTACTATGTTTAGGATACTACTGTAGACCCTGGACTCTGTTCTGTTACAGATTAAACACTGATATTCAATCACGAATATGGATAAACAAGGTTTCAAGATGATATCTTTAGAAATCTTCTGTCAGTAAATGATTAGGGCTTGATGGGGATGGGATTGTAAACTCATAAAAGATAACTCCAGTACCTAAATATTAAAGAAATACATTCTAAAAGGTGAGTAAGTGCTTTCATTCACAGCTGTGGAGTGGGTTCCAGATCTCAAGTTGCTGCTAGAGCTTCTTCAGTAGATCACTGTTCTGTAACAAGCTCTGGTCCCTTCTGCCATCCTGGTCAACTCTGCTTACCAAATTCCTGACCATCTTTCAAAGCCCAACCCTGACGTAGGCCCCCTCCTTTCACAACCTTTCCAAGCCCCTCCCTCCATGCTGCATGCTCATCTCTCTAAGCAGATTGGGCATTGGTAATAAAAGGTACTGTTTCTTTATTGGACATCTTTTTTTTTTCTTTAATTTTTTGTATTGTGGTAAAATACATGTAACATAAAATGTAGCATCTTAGACATTCTTAGGTGTATAGTTCAATGTATTAAATATATTCATAATTTTGTGCTGTCATCACCACAATTTATCTCCAGGACCCTTTTCATCTTGTAAAATTGAAAGTCTATATCCCTTAAACAACACCTCCCCATGGCAACCATCATTCTACTTTCTGTATCTATGATTTTGACTTCTAGCTACCTCATGTAAGTAGAGTCATACAGTATTTGTCTTTATGAGTTATTTCACTTAGCATAATGTGTTCAAGGTTCATCACGTTGTAGCATATTGCAGAATTTCCTCCTTTTTAATGCTGAATATTTCATCATATTTGTATACAACATTTTGCTTACCTATGATCCATCGTTGGACACTTGAGTTGCTTCCACATTTTAGCTATTGTGAATAATAGCTTATGTTATTTGTACATGGGTGTACAAATATGTCTTCAAGATCCAGAAGTTGGTTTGCTGGATCGTATGGTAATTCTATTTTTAATTATTTGAGGAACTGCCACACTGTTTTCCACAGCAGCTGTACCATTGAACATTCCCACCAATAGTGCATAAAGGTTTGAATTTCGGGCTTCCCTGGTGGCGCAGTGGTTAAGAATCCGCCTGCCAATACAGGGGACACAGGTTCGACCCCTGGTCTGGGGAAGATCCCACGTGCCGCAGAGCAACTAAGCCCATGCACCACAGCTCCTGAGCCTGTGCTCTAGAACCCACAAGCCACAACTACTGAAGGCTGCGTGCCTAGAGCCTGTGCTCTGCAACAAGAGAAGCCACCACAATGAGAAGCCCGTGCACCACAACGAAGAGTAGCCCCCACTCGCTGCAACTAGAGAAAGCCCGTGCGCAGCAATGAAGACCCAATGCAGCCAAAAATAATTAATTAATTTTTTTAAAAAAAGGTTTGAATTTCTCCACATTGTCAACAACACTTGTTATTTTCTGTTTTTTTTTTTTTTTAAATAGTAGCTATCCTAATGGTTGTGAGGCTGTATCTAATTGGTAGCTGTGATCCGAATTTCCCTAAATATTAGTGATGGTGAGCATTTTTTCATGTAATTGTTGGCCATTCATATATCTTCTCTGGAGAAATGGCTATTCAAGTCCTTTGCCAAATTTTGAATTGGATTATTTTGTTGTTGTTGCGTTTCAGTTCTCTGTATATTCTGGGTATTAGTCCCTTATCATATATATGGTTTGCAAATATTTTCTCCTTCTGTGTGTTGCCTTTATAGTCTCGTGTCTATTAATGCACAAAATTTATATATTCTCATAAGTTCCAACTTGTCTGTTTTTTCTTTTGTTGCCTCTGCCTTTGGTGGTGTATTCAAATCATTGCAAATCCATCAGGAAGCTTTTGCCTTATGTTTTCTTTTAAGAGTTAGAGCTTTAGGTCTTACATTTAGGTCTTTGATCCATCTTGCGTTAGTTTTTGTATATGGTATTAGGTAAGGGTCCAACTTCATTCTTCTGCGTGTGGATATCCAGTTTTCCCAGCACATTTTGTTGAAAAGGCTGCCCTTTCCCCCACTGAATGGTCAGAGCAGTCATAGGTCTATTCAGATTTTCGTTTCTTATTGACTTAGTCTTGGTAGGTTTTGCATTTCTAGGAATTTGTCCATTCAGCTAGGATATCCAATTTGTTGGCATACAATTGTTCATAGCACTCTCTTATAATACTTTTTATTTCTGTAGAATCAGTAGTAATGTCCCCTTTCATTTCTGACTTAGTAATTTGAGTTTTCTCAGTCCATCGAGGTAGTTTGTCAATTTTGTTGCTCTTTTCAAAAAGTACTTTTGGTTTAATTGATTATCCTCTATTGCTTTTCTGTTCTCTACTCCATTTATCTCTGCTCTAGTCTTTATTGTTTCCTTCCTTCTGCTAGTAATGGGTTTAGTTTCTTCTTCTTTTTCTAGTTCATTAAGCTGTAAAGTTTGCTGATTTAAGATCTTCCTTGTTTTTTTAATGCAAGTATTTATAACTATAAATTCCCCCCTTAGTACTGATTTTGCTTCATCCTGTAAGTTTGATATGTTGTGTTTTTGTTTATCTTCATCTCTAAGTATTTTTTAAAATTTCCCTTGTGATTTCTTTGATCCATTGGTTGTTTAAGAGTATACTGTTTAATTTCCACAAATATGTGAATTTTCCTGTTTTACTTCTGTTGTTGATTTCTGACTTCATCCCATTGTGGTCAGAGAAGATGCTTTGTATGATATCCATACTTTGTATGATATCCATCTTTTTAAATCTACTGAGACTTAATTTGTGGCCTAACATATGGTCTATCCTGGAAAATGTCCCCTTGAGAAGAATATGTATCCTGTTGTTGGGTGGAGTGTTCTGCATGTGTTTGTTAGCTCTAGTCAGTTTATTGTGTTGTTTAAATCCTCTATTCCCTTACTTGTGTCCTGTCTGGTTGTTCTCTCCATTATTGACAGTTCAGTTTTGAAATCTCCAACTATTATTGTAGAATTGTCTATTTCTCCCTTCATTTCTGTCAGTTTTTCCTTCATTATTTTGATAGTGTATTATTACGTGTGTAAATGGTTACAGTTGTTTGGGCAGCTTTTTTTTTTTCCAGAACACCTAGCAGAGTGTTTGGCCTTCAGTAATTATTTCTTTAATCCATTAATAATAAATTAAAAGTTTTTGATAATAAGAATGATAGGCAGAACTAAGTAGAGAAGTTCTATTATTTTCTGCAAGGTGATGAAAGGTAACATCTAGTAAATTCCTTTTAATAAAAAGACTTTCGGAGAATCTGTAGAACCTGCAAACCCTTCCACAAAGAAAATGTAAACACTGAGAGGTGGAAGGCGATCTTACTTTATATTTTTGGCATCATCACCATGAAATTTCATTAAAACAAACATTGCCATGAAGTTAGTTGAAATTCCCGCTGTATTCACTTGTAACAATTTTTTCCCCAAGCAGTCAAGTTGAAGAAACGTCTCCACTACTTAAAGAGGGACCTGCAAACTATTTTTATTCAGCTGTCCCAATGGGATTTTCTCTTAGTAAATCTGCTACTCAGGTATCTGCTATGCATATGGATTCAAAAGTGGATGATCACTTAATGCAAGGGACTGAGAAAAGCAAATTGGAACCAGTGACTCAGTTATTTCAAAACACCAAGAAAATAAGATTAGAAGACACAAACCAAGAAAACTTTACAAGGAGCAAAGATACTGGCACAGGATCTCTTTCGGAGAAAGCCTTGGGTTCAGTGGTGTATGTTAAAGAAAGTGATGGAATAGAAATTATAGATGTGGAATGAAGTTATTTGTGTATGTTACCAAAGAAACCAAAAATTGCTTTTGACTAAGAGGGCCTGTTGAATGAGAACTTAACCTTATTATGAAAACCTAACAAAATGAAGGAAGACGATTGCTTATTTTTCACTATTTATGAATCACTGTAGATTGCACTTTTTGATGATACATATTCAAAAAAGTTGCTTTAGAGAGAAGAAACTTCCCAAAATTCAAAGAAGATTTCTCTGGTATTACATTCTGTCCTTGTCAAAAAATCAGAGTTTTTGTGTAACAGTATTTAAATGGCACCAAAACATTTTAATTATAATGTATTTCTCTAACAAGTGATCAAAGACCCAAAACACAGTACCCAAACAATTTGACATCAGTATTTCACATGATTTCTGGTGTACTGATTTTGTATGTTGAAATTCCAGTTAGGGATTTTGCTTTAGAATACTTTATCTTCTTGCATTTTTTCATGTCTGTTCTGTTAAAGATCACCGGCAGCTAAACTCAAAGACCAGTAAATTACGTACCTTGAGAAGCATTTCACATTTCAAATCATCCTTTTAAGACTTTTTTTCACCCATGTGGAATTCATTTCAGAGTTCACAAAATAGTTTTTTCTAAGTGTAATAATTTATCTTGCAGATGTTACCATTTTATACCACCAATATTTAATATAATAAAGCAGCCTAGTTGTTAAAAAAGATTCTTGTTTTGTATGTATCAGTTTGCCATTCTTATTAAAACATCTAGTAGTTTGAAACAGCAGTATTGTCCCAAGTAATGTAAGCTGAAGTTAAAAACCATTTGTGTCTGGACAAACAGTGACTTATAAATATTTCTATTATGTATGGTTTGAATATTTTCCTGTACTTTAATATTTACTTGTGATCTCTAATGCTCAATTGAGTAACCTCCTTAATATTCATAAAGGAAAAAGGCATATTCAAAGAGGAAAAGGCATCTTCTTTTAGGAGAAGAAATATTTTGTAAATCAGAAAAAAACCAAACAGATGTCACGTATTTGTAGAGTTAAAAAAAAAAAACATTGAATGGGATGTAAGCCACTAAGATAATGCTCTTTATCATTTATAGAATATAATTTTTTGGGAGAGAAAAAATACACAAATCATTCATTTGTTCGCCTAGCCTGGCACTGTGCTTGGTGCTCAGGATACAGTGGTACAGGATACAATTACCACTATCTTCATAGTGCTTACTGTCTGTCTACCAGGGAAGGTAGAACATCAGACAGTAATTATATGATACAAATTGTGATGTGCCATGAAGAAAAAGTTAAATTTCAGAGAGACAGAAGAGGAGACCTAACACATACACTTGATTTTTTTTTTTTTTTTTTTTTTTTTTATGGTACGTGGGCCTCTCACTGTTGTGGCCTCTCCCGTTGCGGGGCGCAGGCTCCGGACGCGCAGGCTCAGCGGCCATGGCTCACGGGCCCAGCCGCTCCGTGGCATGTGGGATCTTTCCGGACCGGGGCACAAACCCGTGTCCCCTGCATCGGCAGGCAAACTCTCAACCACTGCACCACCAGGGAAGCCCTACACTTGATTTTTAATTGTGGGAACTAGGAAGGCTTCTCTGAGGATGTGACATGTATAGCTTTTGCAGGGACATGGTTGTCCAAGTGAGGTGATGGTGATGGTCGAGGTATATCGAGAAGGGGACAGAGTCCAGGTGAAGTTTGGCAGGGCAGACTGATGGTCTTAAAGTGGGAAATGAGGAAAATGAAAGGATTTCTAGTAAAAAAACAAAAACAAAAAAGCTAGATGCATGGAGGTTCCCTGGGGGAAAGAGCTTGGGAGCATGGGTTTTGGGCATACCTGTTTCTAAGGCAGACAGTCCTATGTATGGAATGAAAAAATACAAATTGTGAAGTTGTATACAGAATGGCATCTAAAGCTATGGGAACGAAAGAGGTTGCTTATGGTGGATGTATAGTGTGAGATAAAGCAACTACAACACTTAGGGGCTGGGCAGCGCAGGGGGAGCTGGCTAAGGGGACTGAAGAGTTGGCAGAGTTGGTGGAAAACCAAGACAGGATAATGTCAAGATTGCCCACAAAAGTCTTTAAGGTGGAGGCAGTCAACTGAAATGGTAGATGAGGACTTGAAAGGTCCACTGGATCTAGCAACATGAATGGCACTAGTGACCTTAGCAAAACCACTTTTTTCTTTAATAGAGACTTGGCTCAAATATTTACAGACTGGTTTTCCACCTCCATGAATGTCCAACAGGACATTTGATAGTGTGTTGGACGCTGAATTTGGGATGTCCTTCATTGTATGTGATGCCCCAGGCATTGCAGGATGTCAAATGTTCTAGCACAATCCAGTTATTGAGATGATAACAAATGCAAGCATTAATTACTCTGATTGAGAACTGTTGCTGCTAAGACATCAGAGAATTGGAATCCCCAAATCCAAACGAAGCCATAGTTTTAGCAGCACACCTGGGAATGGAAATCCACAAATACTTCCTGGAAGGGGTAGAATGGAATAAGTTTAATCAGAACAACAGCCTCACTTAGGTGTTTATTTGTTTTATGGAAGAATTCTACGAGCAGAATCCTAAAGTGAACATTTTTCAGAGTTCTGCCATTGTTTCTGATAAGAAACTTTCCATATAAAAATAATATAGTTCAGGAGAAATAAGGATGTTAGGAGACCTTAGATTCAACATACCTATAAGACCTATAACGCATGCATTGGTATTGCATCTAATGGTGTTGTCATTGATGCCAGTAATAATAGTTATCATTTACTGAGCTGTTGTGTAACTGGCTTAGTTGAGATTCCCTAGAAGCTGCTTGAGACAAGGACCCAGATGCACATGATTTTTGAGAGTGTGCTCTTTAAGGTAAGCCTGTAAGGGAGTCAGGGAAGCAGGAGGAATCAACGAAGAATGAGCACTCAGATAAATTCGTGGCCTGACTCACAGGGTGCTCTGGAGGGATCATACTGCGACGTTGTCCCACTGTCCCACTTTGAGGCAAGGGGTGGGACTATTGCAGCGCTAGGCCAGTCAGGCATCGGTTGCCACCTCCAAGCCAAAGTGGGAGGCTGGTGGGCAGGGATGCAGGGTGAATCACTCTGGTGTGCCTGTGCCTGCAAGCTCCTTCATTCACACCAGCTGGAGAATGGATGCTGAATTAAGGGTAAAGGGGACCTGGGTGGGGTGCTCACAGTCTTTATTACAATGCCAGACACCTAACATATATTATTTTCCTTTTATTTTGAAACAATCTCAAATTGTTTCAAAGTTGTTTCAAAGTTGCAAGCATGGTACAAAGGCCTTTCCCTCTCCTCCCAACCATTTGAGAGTAAGTAGCTGACCTAATTCTCCATCATCCCTGAATAGTTTTTTAATGATTTAAAGAATTTTATTATTTTTAAAATAAATTTTTAAAATTGATATATAATTGACATATGCCATTATATTAGTTCCAGGTGCGCAACATGATTTCGTATAGATTGCAAAGTGATCACTGTAAGAAGTTAACATCTATCAACACATAGTTTTTTTTTCCCTGTGATGAGAACTTTTAAGATATATTCACTTAGCAACTTTCGAGTACACAGTACGGTATTTTTATAGTCACCATGCTGTACATTTACATCTCCAGGACTTACTTATCTTATAACTGGAAGTTTGTGCATTTTGATCATCTTCACCCATTTTGCTCACCCTGCAAAAAGCACTTTTGATGGAACAACAGAACAGAATCCATGTTGGAGTAGGTTAAAAAACAAATGGGAAGTGAGGAAGTGGATACTGGATATGTAGCAACTCCACAAAGAAGCTCAACTCTGAAGGGGAGTAGACAGCATGAGAGATGGAAGATGAGATGGAGGTCGTGTTTGAGTGTCAGCAGAAGGATCCAGTGGAGAAGCTGAAGAAGTAGGAGAGGGGTTAAGATAACCACAGGGTGGAAGTCTAGGAGCAGGGAGGATGGATCCATTCTTGAAAAAACACTTCGGTAGGAAATTAGGGGGGGAAAAATTGTACCACCTCAGATTCCAGAGAAATGGAATTTAGAAAGATGTACTATAAGCAAGGGGCAAGAGAATTGCGTGGCTCTTTTTAATGATAACTTGGAAAACTCCTGGGACTAACTGCACAGAATCCATTCCCACCTGCATAATCCAAGAAAGACTAATTAGAGTAACTTCAAGAGGGTAATAGTAAATAAATAAGGAGCCACTGTGTCTTTATTGTAGCTTTATATGGAGCCCTGGTCATTGTATCGGCATCACCAAATTGTGAACACTGGATGCTTCTTACTCCAAGATGCAAGTCTTGATGGTTTCTATTCTAAGCCAAAAGAGAGCTTGATTTCTGTGGAAGCCTGAAACAGATGACCACAAATAATTTGGGCTCCTCTCATCAAGAGGTGGGGTCCATTTCTCCACCCCTTGACTCTGGGCTGCCTTTGCTGGTGCTTTGGTCAACAGAATGTGGCCAAAGTGCTCCTTCCAAGGCTAGCCCTGAACGGAGGTGCCCCATCAGCCAGCCAGCACCGGCCGCCAAAGGCGTGAATAAGGCCGTCCTGGACGTCCCCGCTCACCCAACCTGTGCTGAATGAAGAAAGCCACGTGAGCAAGCCTTGACCCTATAAATGTTAGAATAAATCGTTGTGTTAAGCCACTGGCGTTTGAGGCAGTTTGTTACGCAGCTAGAGTTACCTGGAACTTTGCCTGACGGGGGAATTTCCCATCTGGCTAAGCCACAAGGATTTTCTTGCCAGCTGCATCGAGGGACACCCCAAGTGGTAACGTTCATTGCCCTCAGTGTGTCTGTTCTCCGACCCACTCTTTCCTACCTGTTACCGTCTCTGTACTGGGAATACCAGCGTTTATTCCTTTAAATGCCATTTATCTTTTAAAACCGATTTTAGTTTCGTCCCCTTCTAAGTGGAGTTGCCTGCCCTTTAGACTATGAGACGTGCAAAGCCCCGCGCAATGCCTAGATGTTCAGTAAAGAACATCCGACCCGACTGCTCTGGGTACGAGGCGGGCTCCCATCCAGACTGACTCAACCCCGCTCCTACCTGTTCCCCGCTAACGCTCTGGGCTGTCACGCGGGGAACCTCCATCTGCCCTGGGGCTCTAGGACTTTTGATATTATTGATACTATTATTCGAACGTGGGCAGCGTCCCTGCCTCTCCTCTGACTCGGCGCCAGCTCGGCGGGTCGTAAAGACCTTCCGGAACCCCCCGGCCCCGCCCCCACGCAGCGCTTCCGGTTCCCCGCCCCCCGCGGGCCGGGGCGACGGGCGGGGCGGCTGCGTGCGCAGCAGGACGGGACTCCGGGTCGCACGCGTCCTTCCCCCACGGGCCCGCGCGCTGCTTGGCCGCGACCGGAAGCCTCAGGTGCGTGAAACCGGAGGCGTGGCAAGGCGGGGCGGGGCAGGGCAGGCAGTGTGGGCCCCCGAGGAGAGGCAGCTGGCGGGGACCTGAGACCTTGGGGCGGTGCGCACGGCTGGCGCTGCAGGCCCTGAAGTGTCGGGTCAGAGCTTGGGAAGACGTAGCTCCACGGTTAGGAACGGATTATCCGCAACACGGGAGGGTCAAAAATTTAGACATGTTGGGTGCCAGCCCTGTGCGCGCCCACCGAGAACCAAAAAGGCGAAATCAAACAGGCACACGGCTGTCCTGAGACTGGTTAAGTTCTGTACTAAGACAGGTGGCAAGATGGCAAGATAAAACTGGGGAGGATTTTTTGAAGGAGCTGGGCCTGCCTAGGAGAGTAGGTGGGATCCTGTTATTTTTTGCTTTCTGTTCGATGATGGAGAAGCAGGTTTGGTAAATTCAAAGTGGTGGTAGCTAAGTGTCCCTCCCAGAACATGGAAATATGATTGTCCTCTGATTAAAAAACGATAAAAAATTAATAATTAAAAGGTAACAGTAGAGATATGCAAAGTTAAAGAGACAAAATTTTATCAGGCTTTCAGAACTTGACAGTATCCTGACAACTAAAAAAAGACTACATCACGCAGCTGGCGGTCTAATCTGTTTTTGAAGCATGGAGTAAAAGAGAGGTCCCCCTGACCGGATGAATCCAGGCCTCCTCTGGGAGAGACAGGGTGTCCTGGCGTTAACAGTGGGATCTCTCCAGAGCCCAGGAGCTGAGAGGCGCTTTCCTCAAGGCTCATTCCACCAGACATTGAAGTCGTATAACTCCATCCTTTTGTCCGGATTCAGTATTCACCAAGCAAACTTATGATGAGAGAGTAGTTGGACAGGCCGATCTGAATATCCGGTTGATAGCCTATAGTTCTCTTTGTAAATTAATAAATTGGCATTCAGGTTTTCTCAGACATCCCTGGGTTCCCACTTTTTCTCACTCTTTGTGTGATTCTTTCTTGTCCTACAAGGCTCAGTAGGAAATGTTACATCCTCACAGGGTCCTATTTGTTTGTGTGTTCAGGTGCCTAGAACAGTTTCTGGCACATAGTAGGCGCTCAGCCTAACTCCCTCGACTTTCAGTCTGCTTTTCTTTTTTTTTTTAAATTGGAGTATAGTTGCTTTACAATGTTGTGTTAGTCTGTGCTGTACAGAAAAGTGAATCAGCTATACGTATACATACATCCCCTCTTTTTTGGATTTCCTTCCCATTTAGGTCACCACAGAGCATTGAGTAGAGTTCCCTGTGCTATACAGTTGGTTCTCATTAGTTATCTGTTTTATACATAGTAGTGTATATATGTCAGTCCCAATCTATCCCACCCCCCTCTTTCCCCCTTGGTGTCCATACGTTTGTTCTCTACATCTCTGTTGCTATTTCTGCTTTGCACATAAGGTCATCTGTACCATTTTTCTAGATTCCACATATATACGTTAATATACGATATTTGTTTTTCTGACTTAGTCTGCTTTTTTGGTCACTTTTTTGATGAAGCCTAGCCTGACAACCCTATGTGAAATTGCAGCCTGGGGACTTCCCTGGCAGTTCAGTGGTTAAGGCTTGGTGCTTCCACTGCAGGGGGCATGGGTTCGATCCCTTGTAGGGGAACAAAGATCCCGCATGCCTCGTGGCCAAAATAAATGAATGAATAAATAAATACATAATAAATTAAATTAAATAGCAGCCCAGTTCCTCTCACTTACACGTTTCCTATGTTCCCTTTCCTTTTTCATATGGTCCTCGTCACCTTCCTTGATTTGGTTCACTGATGAATCCCAAGTGCCAAGAACAATGCCTGTTGCGTAGTAGATGCAAGATCTCTTGAATTAATATCTTTACTGTGTTTCACTCACACCGTATCCACAATGCCTGGATGAATACAGATATTTTGAGCACTATTAATACATTAGTTGGATCAATTCTGGAGCCCTTAGTTACCATCTCTTCAGCTCTGTGCCATTGGCTGCTGGTAGCCAAAGACTCTTAAGTTCAATGCAGTCAAAACGGACCAGTTATCTTCATCCCGTATCTCCTCTTCCTATGAAATCTGTCCTAGGAAATGTCACCTCTTTCCACCCATTTCCCAGGCCAGAAGTCAGGGTATGCATAAAATTAATAAAAGAGCTAACATCCTGTGTACTTTCTATGTGCCAGGCACTTAAGCACTTTACATGTATTAGGTCATTTAATCCTGATATGAGTCCTATCGTTACCCACATATTACAGATAAGGGATCTGCGGCACAGAAAAGTCAACTAATCTGCCTTAGCTGGGAAGAGACAGAGTTGGGATTTGAATGCTGGCTTGTAATCATACCATAAAGGACCCTTGACTTCTTTCTCTCACCCTCACTGAACCAATTACCAGATATCAAGATTCTCCCTGCTTAAATCTCTAGGCGATGTCTCTGAAGTGTAAATCTGTAAAACTCTTCAGCACCTCCTCATCACCCTCAGGGTGAAGTTCAAGTATTTAACATGGATTTTTTTTTTTATTTAGGCCCGAGGCTTGTGGGATCTTAGTTCCCGGACCAGGGATCAAACCCGTGCCCCCTGCAGTGAAAGCACAGAGTCCTAACCACTGGACCGCCAGGGAAGTCCCTAACTGGATTTTAAGTCTCTTCATAATCTGATCTCTACTTCTAACTCCATATCTCTTGCAGCTCCCCATTCCTGCACTCTTAAATACCAGCCAATTGAATTAAATTCTTCGAATTCTTTGAATGGGTCTTCTTCTCCTCCAAGCTACTGTCCTTTGTTGGAATACTTTTCCTTACCCCTTCTATGTCTCAACTTCAATGTCACTTCCAATGATGAGAGGGTTAAATGGCCTTCTGATGTACTTACCCTGTCATAGCACTTATGACACCGTATTTTTTTGTGTGTGTGTGGTACGTGGGCCTCTCACTGTTGTGGCCTCTCCCGTTGCAGAGCACTGGCTCCGGACGCACAGGCTCAGCAGCCATGGCTCATGGGCCCAGCCGCTCCGTGGCATGTGGGATCTTCCCGGACCGGGGCACGAACCCGTGTCCCCTGCATCGGCAGGCGGACTCCCAACCACTGCGCCACCAGGGAAGCCCTGACACTGTATTTTAATTATCACCTTCCTTGCTTTTTAGTGTCTCCCACTAGATAGTGAGTTCCTTGAAGGCAAGGACCAGTCTGTGACCTTAATGTCCTCATGTCCATCCCTTCTCAGTGTCTGCTACCCTCGTTCAGGCCCTCATTATCTCTAACTGGGACAACTGCATGGGTCGGTTAAACCGTCTCCCTGCCCCTAGTCTATCTGTTTTTAATCCATGCTCAACACTGCCAGCAGAAGCAGTTTTGTATAATGGCTGACTTAACACTTTCCTACTTAAAACACCTCACTAGATCCAGCTGCTTTTAGAAAAAGGCCAAATGCTTTAGAATTACATGAATTTGTCTCCTCCCCTTCTTTATTCTACCTCGTGCCTAGTAGGCACTCCATAAACATTTGTTCAGTGAAGGAGAGACTGATATCAAATTTGGTCAAACAGAACCAGGAACAAAGAGTTTAACCAAAGAAACGGCATCTGGCTGCAGAGGCTTCCTAGGACAGCACAGCCAAAGGTTTCAGTGGAGCTGGAAGACTGGCAGTGGAACTCCTTTGAGGAGGGAGTCCCCAAGACATGCCTTACTGTTGGAGGACTCTCTGTCTTTGCATTTGCCTGGAACATGCTACTCCCATCAACGTGGTAAAAACCATCAGATTTCGAGACTCAGTTCAAGTATCCCTTCCTCTGTTACACCTCTCCTGACCTTTCTAGATAGAAAGAGTGTAAATTGGTTCAGCTTTTCTGTAGCATAACTTATCAAGATATATCAAGAGTGATGAAAATACGAAGACTTGTTACCCTAGGAATTGTGCATCTAGGACGTAACTACAAAAGAATGGGGCCTAGTTCTGGGCTTTAATAACCCAGTCCTTCCCAGGTCTTTAACCTAAAGGAAAATTATGACCATTCTAAGAAACGAAATCGGAATAGAATGGTTTCTTTACAACCATAACTAGTCAAAATACTTCATTATTACAGCTAGTATTTTCAGCCTTTTCATCAGCACTGCTAACACAAAACATAATAAAATTGTTCCTAGCCTTTCTGTTTAACCTTGCTACTCTGACCACCTCTCCCCTGACTTCAGGGGGTCCATCCTAATTTAATATTGATCTAAATAAAACAGGCTGCCAGTAAACATGTATCTCAAAATTAAATAGGAATTATTTTTAAAGTACTACAAGGACATAATTAAAGCTTTCCAGACAGATGTTCATGAGTACATTGTTGATAACAGAAAAACTAGAGACAGTCTAAACTTACAAACTAAGAGATTGGTTGAGTAAATGGTGGTGTATCTTGACAATGGAATGTAACACAACATTAAAACTGATGTAAAAATAGGTTTAACATTGAATGAAATAAGAGTATCGTTCCACTTTTGGTGGGGAAAAGTGTGTGTGTGTATTTTACACATGTACATAAAAAAATGGGTACACACTAAAGTGTTAATTGGGATTATCTCCGGGTGGTCATGTTATGGTTTCTTTTATTTTGCTCTTTTTGCTTGTCTGTATTTTCTCATTTTTCTCAAATAATGTGTATTACCTGTGAATTCAAAATAATTTGTCTTTGAGATATATTACATAATGTATTTTCAGCTTTATTATTGGAAAAATCTCTGCCCTTATTCCATTTCAACTAAAACAATTTGAGGTTTGTATCATTTATTTCCTTTGAGTACTCTGTTGTACAATTTTTGCTAAAGACTAATGATAAGGCTAAAAGGCAAGAAAAGCAACCAGACCGGATACTTAAATAAGTTTGGATTAAATAACCAAGAACTGATAGCTACAAACTAGAATTTAATTTTCTTTTTCTCCATCATTAATTTGTTTGTCTTCCATTTTTAAAAGCATGCTGATCCCATTTTCAATGAAGAATTGCTTCCAGTTACTTTGTAACCTCAAGGTCCCAGCAGCTGGTTTTAAAGACACAGTTAAAAGTGGGCTCATTTTACAGTCAGTTTCCAATGATGTTTACCAAAACCTGGCTGTAGAAGACTGGATCCATGACCATATGAATCTAGAAGCCAAGCCGGTTCTTTTCTTTTGGAGGAATTCTCCCTCTGTTGTAATTGGTCGGCATCAGAACCCTTGGCAGGAATGTAACCTGAATCTGATGAGAGAAGAAGGTGTAAAACTAGCTCGGAGGAGAAGTGGAGGAGGAACAGTCTACCATGATATGGGTAACATCAACTTGACTTTTTTTACAACCAAAAAAAAGTACAATAGGATGGAAAATCTAAAATTAGTTGTTAAAGCTCTGAAGGCTGTCCAGCCGCAGCTGGATGTGCGGGCTACCGAAAGGTTTGACCTTTTACTTGATGGACAGTTTAAAATCTCAGGAACAGCTTCCAAGATTGGCCAGACCGCTGCTTATCACCACTGCACTTTGCTATGCAGTACCGATGGGACCTTCTTGTCATCTTTGTTGAAGAGCCCTTATCAAGGGGTCAGGAGTACTGCCACTGCGAGCACACCTGCCTTAGTAAAAAATCTTATGGAAAAAGATCCCACCCTGACCTGCGAAGTAGTGATAAATGCTATTGCGACAGAGTATGCTACATCTCATCAAATCGATAATCACATTCACCTAATAAACCCAACAGACGAGACGCTGTTTCCTGGAATAAACAGCATAGCCAAAGAACTACAGACCTGGGAGTGGATATATGGCAAAACTCCAAAGTTCAGTGTAAACACTTCCTTCAATGTGTTATATGAACATTCACACTTGGAAATTAAAGTATTCATAGACATAAAGAATGGAAAAATTGCAATCTGTAATATTGAAGCACCTGACCATTGGCTGCCGCTGGAAATACGTGACAAGTTAAATTCAGGTTTTATTGGTAGTAAATTTTGCCCAATTGAAACGACTATGCTTACAAGTATATTACATAGAACATGTCCAGAAGATGATGAACTACACAGTAAATGGAATATGCTCTGTGAAAAAATTAAGGGAATAATGTGATTCCAAGTAAATTTCTTAATATTGACAGTTTCAATGACAGAATTAAAAATGTTTACAGTACATTGTCTGTCTCTTAAAATAAAAAAGATCTAGTCTCCTTCAGTAACTTCTCCCTATTTGAAATTGTCTATCACCTATCCTAGTCCCTATTTTCCATTGATGTCTAAGATTCTCTCTCTCTTTATTGATTTTAATACCTGGCTGCATTTGTATTTCACCTCCTTCCTCTGTTACCATCTTGGGGTTGTATACCATGTGGGACACTCTGACCTCAGAGTTCGTTCTCTTTCTTACCTCTAGGGAATATAACCCCAGCTTCTTGCCACCTCTGATACCTTAAACGCTAAAATTCTCCCGTTTCATTGTTTCCTTATCCTTCCGTCCTCTCCCATTAAATCAAGCTTATTGCACTTTCCTAAGCCAATAACTTTTCCTCAGTCTCTTGCTTCAATTCCATTTCTTACCAGCATTCTCATTTGTTTCTCTTGACCTATCATAGCCACCCTTTTTTTTTTTCCAAGAATTGATTTCCACTCTTATACCCAGATGACAGGCAATGCTAGAAGAAAATTCACATAGTTTTCAACTTGTATTTCTTTGTTGGTACCAGATTCGACTCACCCGTTGACTCCCCCTCATTCTTCAGAGGCCTTATTCGTAAATGTTCCCACTCTTCCTAAGCTCAGAATTCCATTACTCTTAATCTGGTCACAAACCTTGATTTATAATTTGAGAGTGGAGGCTTTCAGAAATGAGCTCCTTCAGCGCCCCCGTGTTCTCTACTTCAACTTTTCTTATTTCATTCAATCTCAAAGAATTGGCTCGAGAATTGGCTGGTGGCTTCTTCCTCTCCAGCCTGTCTGTGCTTTGTATTGTACTATCAGTTATTTATCTCCTTTATCTTGCCTAAGTCTCTCTCGACTTTTACTGGATCTTTAGCCTTAGTGAATAGACACGCTCATGTCTCCCCTTTCCCGAAGACTCCTGCTCAAGGCTTTACTCTGGTTACCTCCATCACTTCATTGTCAGACTTCTTCAAAGGGTACCACCACTGCCAACCATTTCCTGTCTCTACAGTTCACTCACATACTCCTCTTATTTCTACAGTAGTTCCTGCATGTTTATGGAGTGCCTACTCTGTGCCAGGTACTTGGCTAGTTGTTGGATGTTCATGGTGAGTGAAAGCGACATGCTCACTGAGCTTAAGAACTGACAGTTTAGAGCAGTGGTTTCAAACTTTTTAAAAACTGGAGTAAAAGATGTATTTTGTATTGGCACCAGCACACACATAATGTTGCCTACACCTAACAAGTTTCACAATACGATGCTTATCCTTTACTACTTACTTATATTTTATATTCAATTTTCTTTTAAAAATTGACTTTATGACCCATTGATAGGTCAAGACTTGAGTTTTTTAAAACTAGGGAAAGAAATCAGTAAATGCTTACAAAATGAGAAAAGTCCAGGCAGTTAGACAATACGGGCTCCCTAGCTAGAGCGATCAGGGACCTGACATTGAAGCTGAGCCCTGAGGAATGAGAAGTGGAGCAGGGAGGAGAGTAATCCGGATTCACAGGGTTATCTATTGCTACATAACAAACCACTCCAAAACTTGGTAGCTTAAAACAACAACAGTCATTTATTTAGTCCAAGATCAAGGTGACAGCAGGTTTGGTTTCTTTTTTTTTTACATCTTTATTGGAGTATAATTGCTTTACAATGGTGTGTTAGTTTCTGCTTTATAACAAAGTGAATCAGTTATACACATACATATGTTCCCATATCTCTTCCCTCTTGCGTCTCCCTCCCTCCCACCCTCCTCATCCCACCCCTCCAGGCGGTCACAAAGCACCGAGCTGATCTCCCTGTGCTATGTGGCTGCTTCCCACTAGCTATCTACCTTACGTTTGGTAGTGTATATATGTCCACGCCACTCTCTCACTTTGTCACAGCTTACCCTTCCCTCTCCCCATATCCTCAAGTCCATTCTCTAGTAGGTCTGTGTCTTTATTCCTGTCTTACCCCTAGGTTCTTGCAGCTCTATTTACAATAGCCCGGAGATGGAAACAACCTAAGTGTCCATCATCAGATGAATGGATAAAGAAGATGTGGTACATATATACAATGGAATATTACTCAGCCACAAAAAGAAAGAAATTGAGCTATTTGTAATGAGGTGGATAGACCTAGAGTCTGTCATACAGAGTGAAGTAAGTCAGAAAGAGAAAGATAAATACCGTATGCTAACACATATATATGGAATTTAAGAAAAAAAAAGTCGTCTTTTTTTTAAAAATTATTTTTTAATTTGGCCACACCTGGCAGCTTGTGGGATCCTAGCTCCCTGACCAGGAATTGAACCCGGGCCCCAACAGTGAAAGCACCAAGTCCTAACCACTGGACCGATAGGGAATTCCCAGGTTTGATTTCTTCTGAGGCCTGTCTCCTTGGCTTACAGGTGGCACCTTCTTGCTATGCCCTCACATAGTCTTTCCTCTGTGTGCGTACCTGTGTCCAGATGTCCATTTCTTATAAGGACACCAGTCATATTGCATTAGGGCCACCCTAAAGACATCATTTTAACTTATTTCTTTGAAGACCTTATTTCCAAATATGGTTACATTCTGAGGTACCAGGGGCTGGGATTTCAACGTGTGAATTTCTTGTGGGGGGGTAGGGGGGGCTGCGGTTTGCACAATTCAACCCCTAACAGGGGTTTCAGGACTCAGAGACCTTCAGACATCTTCGCCTGAAACAACGTAACCCAGTGTTTGGCTATCACATTAATTTCAGTCCTCTTAGGAGATCTTCTCCTTTCATGTATCTCAGTGGATCCAGATCCCATCCTTGTTTCTGAGGGGTTGTGGGGAGCGGAGGTGGACACACAGGGTTTTGCTGCAGCTGGTTATCTCAAAATGGGAGCAGGGTAAGGGAAGGGGATTTTTCAAGTTGCCTCTGGGACAAACACAGGTGCCAGGCTAAATGTTCTTCATTTGAGGCAGGTTTCACGGGCAGGCCCCATTGTTCTTTTGCAATATTAAATACCAAGTAAACACAATTTTGAAGGGGTTGTTCATGGGCCCGTTTTTAAGCACTACATGTGTCACAACAACTGAAAATTATTTTCTAAGAAAGGTATAAAAATCCTGACATGATGTGCTTGGTGCACTAAAGCAGCCATGATTTTCTGATACCCTTTGTTTCTCGAGAGAGGATGACATCAGGTGAAGGCTGTTAAGGGCTTCAGGTTCTAAAAGGGAAATCTGACGAGCATTCCTGGAACACATGGATTAAAGGCATGTTTTGCAGGTCGATTCTGCAGAACTTTCTGCATGTCTGCATATGAGGATGAAGGGGAGGGAGGAATCAAGAATGACGCCTAGATTTCTTACTTAAGCAACTGGATGGATGGGGGTACACGGGAGCAGTGGGGGAGTGTGTATCAAGTTCAGTTGGGGCCTGTTACGTTTGAAATGCTTGTGTGTTTCTGAGATGCCAGGTGAAATGCCAAATAGGCAGCTGAATATGTGAGATTAGAATTCCAAGGAGAAGTCTTAGCTTAATAGGAGTTGACAGCATATAGATAGTATCGTATATCATGAAAGTGGATAATTGTGGACTTGTATAATTTAAAGTTTAAAGTGTTTTAGCATCTAAAGTTTAAAGTGTTTAGCATCCAAGTCCCCTACGTTTGGGGAATCCTCCAACTTACAAATCTTGGTGGGAGGTGGAGCCCACCTTTTGGAGGAGGCCATCAAGAGGATGTGACCGCCAGTTGTCCTTCAAACTGGACCCAGGCAATCAGAGGCTCCTAACCTCCTCCCCTGTCCTTCGCATGTATGTTCTGCCCACTGTTCCTGTACCAGGAGGCCACCAGGTCTGGCTTCACTCAAGCTTTCGCCTGTTGCCATGCAAAGCAGGCTGCCACCATAAGGGCATTAGAGAAGCTGAGTACCATTTATGGATACCCTTGTCCAATAGACAGTGACTGGGCAGTCACATTTTAAAGGTCATGATATGCAAGTGTAGAACAAAGAATGTTGCCCACCATCCAGCTCTACAAGGATCAAGTCATTAGCCACTGCAGTCGCTGACTGACGGTGCACCCTGAAAGGAATTCAGGATGAAAAACAGGATGAGAACATACATGCTTTGGAAAAACGGGCCCCTTAGATAGATATATCTCAGGAAGATTTTTAGAGAACCCAGATTCTTACATCTTTGCATACATAGAAAAAGCACTAACATCATTAACTAATATATCTGTTCCTCATGACCAGCACTAACCTTTTACTGAGATGTATACTTCACTGCACGGTTTCCCCAGCCAAAATCACATATATACTGGCTTCTTCCCCTGTGCCTTGGGGAGCAGTCCCCTCTGGGCTACCAAGAGGCTGTTTCCCAGGCTATAGTCCTCACTAAGTTTTCCGAATAAAACTGAAACTAACAACTCTTACGTTGTGCCTTTTTCTTTCAGTCAACATAAGATTGGGTGAAGGAACATGACACTGAAGGAGGTTCTGTCTCTCCTACAAGCTACAACCAGCAGAGTCGGTAGAAAGGAAGAATGAAACATTAAAGCAGCAGATTGAATTACTAACAGGTAAAAACCACCTTGGCCAGATGGACTAAAGTACTATCCCAGGCTTTAAGACATTTGAGTGATCAACCAGTAGGGCCTGCTGCCCCACAGGCCAGATGGGAGACCCTTGCTTAGACACACAATACCCACAGTAAGGTATGGAAATTGCAGGAGACAGCCATTTCCCTCTCACTGTGGATCTACGTGCTATGCTGCCGAGAACACCAAGCCCCATCACACCTGGGAGGGGAGTTTGCAATGGTGGACGTCCCACCAAGATGGGTGAGTTACTTTGCATCCCTGTATGAAGAGGAATGACTCATTCTCCACTGGGATGCTGATGTCCTGCTGCAAACCAGACCCATCCAGGTACTACACCTGGAACAGAACAAACACCTTTGAAAAAGGGGAGAAGGTGGGAGTCCTGGTCTGGCAGAACCTTCCCCGTCCATCTCCTCACACCTGATAGTGCTTCCTCCCCCAGCCAACATGGAAGGTACACACAACTAGGTCAAGTTCCTAAAGCTGCAGCCACATTAACATCTAATTATCAGGCCACAAGTGTAATTCTTTTTTATTTATTTATTAATTTTTTTTTCCACAATGTTAATTCTTTTTTTTTTTTGTGGTACACGGGCCTCCCAATGCCGTGGCCTTACTACCTAGTACCTAGTTTAGGAGAACTACAATATTTAAAAGGTAGGGTGGAGGAGAAGCAAAGTGTGTTACATGGAAGTTGAGATTCAAGAAGGGAGTGGCCAGGGACTTTCTTGGTGGCGCAGTGGTTACGAATCCGCCTGCCAATGCAGGGGACATGGGTTCGAGCCCTGGTCCGGGAAGATTCCACACGCTGTGGAGCACCTAAGTGTGCGCCACAACTACTGAGCCTGTGCTCTAGAGCCCACGAGCCACAACTACTGAAGCCCGTGCGCCTAGAGCCCATGCTCCACAACAAGAGAAGCCACCGCAATGAGAAGCCCGCTCGCCACAACGAAGAGTAGCCCCCACTCACCGTAACTAAAGAAAGCCCATGGGCAGCAACGAAGACCCAATGCAGCCAAAAATAAATAAAATGAAATATAAATAAATTTTAAAACGCTGTGAATTCAGAACACAATGATAAAAAAAAATTACAAAAAAAAAAAAAAAGGGAGTGGCCAGCTAGGTCTAATACTCCTGAAACAAGTAACACGAGGGTTAAAAAGTGTCCATTGGATATGGTGGTATGGAGGTCACTGCTGACCTTGATAAGAACAGTTTCAGTGGAGTGGCTGGGTAGCCGGATAGAAGTGAATTGAAGTGTGAATAGGTGGTGAGGAAAGGGGAAAAAACTGTATAGAGAACTCCAAGAAATTTGTTCATGAAGAACAAAGAAACAGGGTGTATCTGGATGGGAATGTATGTACCGCAGGAACAACCCAGTAGAGAGAGATTGCTCAAAGGACCAAATCCTTGGTCAGGTCAAACTTGCTGAAAATCTGGCAATCTTCCTTGTATGTTAGAACTATTAACCCTTTTCCTATATGTTGTAAATTTGATCTCATATGTTTTTAAGTTTTTTATGGTTCCCTTTATTCAAGTTTTAAATATTTATATGATCATGTGCTCTTTACTTTCCTTGATAATTCCTGGGTTTTGTGTTATGCTTAGTACATTCAGTGGAGTTTAAAAAAAAAAGTGTTTGAATATTTCATTTCATTAGCTCTTTAACCCATTTAGAATAATTTCTCTATGTGGCATAAGGTAGAGATCTAATGTTACCTTTTGCAAATTTTTATTGGCAGTCTACTTGTTTCCCACTAATTTGAAAGACCTGTATTATCTATTATGTGCCCATACACACATCCACTTTCTCTCAGGTGTGTTTCTGGATTCCTTATTCTGTCCCAGTGACTTATTTGTCCATTCTTATGCCCAAACATTAATATATATATATATATATGTAAATAGTAAATGTCTGCTAAAGACACTTAATTGTAACAAAATTATCGGTGGTTATTTTTTTCTGGTTGTTAGACCCCAAGCCCATCTGTCTGTTAAGAGTACTCTAATTCATGATTTTTCTTCCTGGACCCTACATTCCCAGGGGCAAGATTAAAGCATCCAATTCATCTTCTTAATAGGTGCTCATTACGTGTTGATTCACTCTCCAACAGTCAAATAGAGAAAATCTGGTAAAATGTTTAAATTAACCACATGACTTGAAACACTATAACTCTACTGAGTAATGTATTTATAAAAATACTTAGGATTGCTCACACAACTGAACCATGAATCCATAAATTAGTAGAAATGTAAAAGTTTATTGTTAAACTCTTACGTTATAGGAAAAATCCAATATTCATTTAAAATAGAAATATATAATGTAAATTAAGCTACTACCCATCATATTTTTTGTGTGTGCTTATTATGAAAAATGTCCACTGTTGTTTCATGACATGGTCTTAAATCAAAATCACAATATCCAAGGGAAAAACGACTCTAAGAAGAGAAGAAAAGAAATTTTTTTAACAAAAAGGACCAAAGCCATTTTGTTAAAATAAAAAGAGTGCTACACAGTCACTCATAAGACTATATCCTACCTGTGGTTTCTTAAAATAATCAAGTCCCCTTCCGATCTTAATCATCCATCCATTGTTGAACCTATTGAAATTAGTATATAGTATTACATTCCAGACATTTAAGTCAGACAATGACCAAAGCTATAATGTATTAAGTGTCAGCTAAATTTCCCCCTAACAAATAAAATCACTTCCTCCAGTGGCAAGAGTTGAACCAAACCTGGGTTTACCTATGGGCTGTGTCTACAGTGAAACAAAACATCCATTAGCTGATAAAGAGTTTAACAATTCAATTAAACCTTCCTCCTGAATTTCACCTTGCTGATAAAGCTTCCCAGTTCTGCTAAGAAGTGGCTTCCAAGTGTACTCAGGCAGACTGTGGTGATGTTTCAGGGGTTTCCCTGCCTTGAGGTGGGGGACATAAGCAGGGGGAGCCCTGGCAGGCATGACACAACGTCCTGTCATGTCTACTAGAATATTTAAAAGACCATGAGAAGTAAAACCACATTAAATAAATATTAGTATCACTAGAAAAGGAAATTATCCCAATGCCATAACACTGTGTATAGCTGAATGACAGAAAAGTACTTCCTCTTCTCACATGACACAGAACATGTAAATTTTATTCCATTAGGAAATAGGAAACTCACATACAGGACAAAATAAGCCAGATTTTTTTCTTCTTCAAAAGTGAAAAGATATGAAAACTGAGCTTTATTTAAATCTTTAATATTATTTGTAATTATATATAACTTATTATGAGAAATAAAAATAAGTATTTTTCAACTGCATAAAAATTAAAATATTACCATACACTAACCTAATTTCCCGGTCGTGTATCACAGAAGAGTATTCTAATTCCAACTGCACTCCATGATTCCTGAGTGACTCTCTTATTTCTTCCAGGCCACTACTTTGCTGTTCTTTCCCACTGCCCTGTTAATAGGAAAAATACAACTTTTTGCCTCAGTTATTAATATTTTAAATTATTCCTAAACTATGCAATGTGTATCATAGGTGAATTAAAATGAAAAGATTCTATACTAGTTTCATTGTCCATTATTGCAAACAAGCAATCGAAGAAGATGAAGTAGTTTAAGAGCAACTGTTTTTATCAAAATAATTGTTTTTTTCTCTAACGTGAACATAACACAACTCTGTCCTATCTGCTAAAATGTATTTTATTACATTAGCATTCTGTGGCTTGGCAAATCTGTAAATATTTTTTTTTGCGGTACGCGCGCCTCTCACTGTTGTGGTCTCTCCTGTTGCGGAGCACAGGCTCCGGACGCACAGGCTCAGCAGCCATGGCTCACGGGCCCAGCCGCTCCGCGGCATGTGGGATCTTCCCGGACCAGGGCACGAACCCGTGTCTCCTGCATAGGCAGGCGGACTCTCAACCACTGCGCCACCAGGGAAGCGCCCTATAAATATTTTTTATAGTTTCTAGAGATGCATGTTTTTTCATAGTAAATTTCTCAGCGTGGCACAGGAATCGTTTACTAATAAACCCAGATATCTTTAGTTTTTCTGTAAAAGGAAGTGAAAGTGAATAAACCTATATTCAATTAAAGAATAAATAAAATGTATTTTAATGGTGCTGTTTCGTTATTCAGATGGGGCTTCCTTCTTCTCAAATTAATCCTAGAAATATGAATTCTTTAGAAGCATTCCTATTTAAATCAAAATCAAGATGACAGAAATTGTCAATAATGCAGACAGTGTGATTGCCTCATAGAATATCCAAGAAACTGAGAAACTACTTAAACGAGAGAGTTTAGCAAAGTGGCCAAATACAAGATATGACATACTGAAATCAACAGCATTTTTCCCAAGGTGTTTTATGCCGGTTGTTAGAGAATAAGTTCATTCCCAGTGAAACAGCTCTAGCTGAAGCATGACGTCCAGGTTTGCCTCGAACTACACCCTGCAACTGAGTAAAGTTCATGACGTTAAGAGACAGTAAATGCCTTCAGATACCTACTTCATCCAGAGAAGTGAGGAGATGAATAGTTTTTATCTTACATGGTCTCTTAACCAGCATCTCACAAAATCGAAGGAAGTTATACAGCTGAAAGACATTAGGAGGCGTTATTACTAACTCGTACATTTAAAACAATAACGTTTCATCGTACGGGAGTACATTTCACCTACCTGATGAGTGTGTCTAATGTAAGGATCTTCTATCCAAACTTCCGTAACTGTTTCATTCAGGTATTCTTGAAAAAGTGACTCATAACTGAAACCTGTTGCGTTCTCTTCTATTTTAATTTGCTTGTGATATTTTCCAGCTACAAAACACAAGCTTCCATAATAAAACCAGGGACTACTTCCTTTCTTTTTATACATACTATATTTGCATCCAGTAATAAATCAGCATCAGATACAAGTTAATTTTTTTTTAACTCGTGCAGTCAGCAAACATTTTTGAATGCCTACTCCATGCCAGGCACATTGCAAGATGCTACACCCGCAAAGGTAAATTCCATGTGGGATTTTTTGCCTTCATGGAGGCCGGGCAAGTGGGAAAGTCCAGAGATTTCTTGGAACAGGTTCTTGAACTAAATCCTATAGACCAGGCAGTTTATTCAAGAGGGAACCATATGTATAAAGATATCTAATATTCCTGCCACCACGAGTAGAACCACAAGCTATGAGTCAGTGGCCATCTGGTCCTTCTCTTCACATTTAAGTCTTTTTATGTCTTGCAACTGAATAGCTGAAGTATTAAATATATAAATGCAAAATAGTATGGAGCCTAGGAGTCTTTCTTAGAACTTGTAGAGACTGTGTTAAGCGGAAATTTATAGTACTTCTTAATAACCCAAAGCCAAAGCCTAGAATGCCACAGCGTCAGCGGGTAGTTCCATTGTTTGTGTTTATCCAAAATGGCTAATTATTGAATAAGCTATCGAAGACCTTTACTTTTTTTAAAAAATATGACCCTTAATGGTAGTTCCTAATTTATATGGTGGTTGCACTTTTTTTTTTTCTTAATTTTATTTTATTTATTTATTTTTGGTATGTGAGCCTCTCACTGTTGTGGCCTCTCCCGTTGCAGAGCATGGGCTCCGGACACGCAGGCTCAGCAGCCATGGCCCACGGGCCCAGCCGCTCTGCGGCATGTGGGATCCTCCCGGACCGGGGCACGAACCTGTGTCCCCTGCATTGGCAGGTGGACTCTCAACCACTGCGCCACCAGGGAAGCCCCTGGTGGTTGCACTTTTAAACCTTGTTTGAAAACCAGTAGTTTGGATTCTGTTCCTAATATTTCCAAAGATAGAACATTACCAACCGTGCATCGGTTTTCAAGCCAAGCTAGCCACACAGGTTAATTTAACCCACAGTATTCAAACCACAATGCTGATGGTACTATATTTCATCCACGTTTTAGAGGGAAATTGCATTGTAGATTTCAATTTGGGGTGAAGGAAACAATTTTATTCCCACTCAACAGAGGTCCTCAATGGGGGTAGTCAGTGTGCGCTAGTACAGAATACCAGGAAGAGGCGGGGAGAGGGCTGGAGTAAAGAGCAGCTGAGGGCCGGGGGCACTGGGTTTTTTGTGGGCAGTAGTTCCACTGACTGTAGAAAGCAGCAGCCATGCACTTCAGGTGGCAATGGCCATTTGTTTCTATATGTTTGTAAACTGGATCCTCGTGAGTAGAGAACCAATTATAAATAGGGAACCATACCTCCTGCACCTCTAATCATTAGGAATACCTAACTCCTGAAGTGTTTTGACTCACAACGAAAATCTCAAAGGAGTCCCAGGAGTTTCTTGAGCTACTTTAATATTTCGGTCATTTTATAAAGGGAAATACAAACAAAATACAGGACTTATATTCAGTATTCCTCTGTAGTATTATTTAAACTGGAGTCTACACATAAGCTTCACGGGGATCCATGAACTCCTTAAAATGGCATGCAAAGTTCTGCAGTACGTCGAGCTGTCCTCAGATCCTCAGAAGGGTATCTGACCCCCACCTTCCCCCCACCAGGGAAGAAAAAGGTTAAGAACAGCTCGTGTACAGACGAGTGGAAATGCAGAGTAGACCTGCAAGCTCCAAAGGGCACAGCCAGAAACACTGGGTGAAATGGGCTTTATCACAAGAGCACATACACATACTCTCCAAAACAGCCTCTTTACCTTCTTTTTCTTGATCCAAGTATTTCTTTATGTTTTCTGCTCTATCCATGTAGTCAGAAATTCTTTTTCTGAGATTACATTTCTTTGTTACATCTTTGGTGCCTACAAATTAAAAACAAAAAATACACTTTCAAGTTTCAAAACAGGCTTCCTATTTGGTACAAGCAGTATTTTCCATTTCCCAAGTTTTCCACGGCTTTCCTGCTCTTTGGCATGGTCTGTCTTGGTCCTAAAATGCACAAATAATAGGCCCAAATTTAGCTTGATCATGTAGGGCCTTCATTTTTTTCACTAAGCACTTGAAGCAGCTTTATTTAGGAGTGGGGACTCAGACACCAGGTCTCACTGCTGAGACTTCAACTCTGGTGAGGAAACAAAGGTGGCTTATTACATGTCACTGAGTCTGAGCACTATTTTGTCCTAATTACCCATAAGTTTGAAATCTAAGCATAATCAAAAGAGAGCAAACAATATCTATCTATCTTTCTTCCACAAAACCAGCATCTGTTCCAGACTTCCCCTTTATGGTTTATGCTGAATCATTTTCCCAGCCACCCCAAAAATGGAAGGTATTTTTGAATATACATTATCAATAAAGTCTTACTCCAAGCCCCACCCCCAATCAGTCACCAAATCAATTCCTGGCTCCTTCCTTCCTCCCTTTTAATATTGCTTTTATTTTCCATTATAATTTTATTTTTAAACCCTGAGTTTTAAAACATTTTATTTTGAATTAACTATATATTTATGGAAAAGCTACAAAAATGGCACAGAATCCCTTCACCCAGATGCCCCTAGTATTAACATATCACACAACCATGGTACAATTATCAGAGTAAGTAACTTAACATTGACACGACACTATTAGCTCATCTACAAACCTAAAGAAAGTTAGTGGGAAAGTTCGTTTTCTGGTCCAGGATCCCACATACCATGTGGTGGTTATGTCTCTTTAGCCTCCTACGATCTGTAACAGTTCCTTTAGTGTGTCTCTGCCTTTTATGACCTTGACATTTAGGAAGAGTACATGGTCAGTTATTTTGTAGAATGTCTCTCATTTGGGGCTGTCCTGTTTTCTCATGATTAGACAGACTGAGGTTATGCATTTTTTTAGCAATAAAGTCACAGAAGTGTTGCGCCCTTCTCAGTGGGCACATGATGTTAATGTGTCTTATTCCTGGTGACGCTGACTTTGGTCACTTGGTTAAGGTGGAGTTCACAGATTTCTCCACTGCAAAAATCACTATTTTCTCTTTTGTATGGAATTGCTATCTTGTGGGAAGATATCCTGTCTCTCTCCACTCTTCATCCGCTAATTTTAGCATCCGTTGATGGTCTTTGCCTGCAATGATTATTACTGCAGTGTTTGCCAAATGGTGGTTTTCTATTCCCATCATTCCTCTTTAATTTATTAATTGGAATTCCACTGTAAGGAAGAGCTGTCTCTGCTCTCCCATCTACTTACTTATTCAACTATTGATTTATATCAATATGGACTCATGGATATATCTTTTATTCTATGGGTTGTAATCCAATACTATCAATCTTTTCTTGCTCAAATTTTATCAGTGTTGGCTTTAAGAGTTCCATCATGTTGGCTCCTTTGTCCTTTTGACATAACCCATCATTTTTTGAGCACTTCCTTACTTTTTGGTGCAAAATGTTTTATTTTCCTTGCCCCAGCCCTGGAATCAACCATTTCTCCAAGGAGCCCTGGTTCCTTTTATTGGAGAATGGTATCAAGAAATCATATTTTGGGTACTAACTGTGCTCACTGCTACTCAGGGAGTCTTATCACTACTTCTAGACCCTTTCCGTCAACGCAGGTAGAAAGTATGTGGAGGTTTACTAACACACACATACAACTCTATTTCTATGTCTGTCCATCTGTATCTATATTAAAAACCATGAATTCATGCTGATTACTTTGATCCCATAGGGTTCATTCTAGCCTTCCTCCTTTCCTTACCTGTAACTTCTTTTATTATCCACAATATATTTACTGGCTTGTTCAAGCCTAATATAGACATAAAATAGTTTGAGAATTCCTAACCCATACCGTTGTGAGAAAATAATTCACCAATTAAAATAATACAATGTTTGTATACTGTTCACTTTGTCTTTAACTTTACAGAATACAGCCAAAATACTATTTTCCAAAGATGCTTAGGTTACCTATTTCTTTCACTCTCCCTTATGTATAACAATTGAATAACTTAGAGAAGTTATTCACTCCCTCCTCATCCTGCTACCCTACTCCCATTTCTCCTTTCTTTCCACCTCTTTCCCACCCACCGCATATTAAGTAATTAATTTTGTTAGTTTCTGGTTTTATCCTTCCTGTGTTTCTTTTCAAAAAATGAGGAGACATATGAAAATCTTCTTATATCTTTGTTTTTACATGCAGGTTACCATACTATAGCAACTCTTCATCCTTCGCAGCTTTCACTAAACAATATATCCTGGGATTCACTCCATATCACTTCACAAAGATTTTGCTCAACCCTCTTTACGGCAGTATAGTACTCCATTGTTTGGCTGTACCATGGTTTATGCAACCACTCTCCTACCCAGGGGCATTTAAGTTGTTTCCAACCCTTTGTTGATATCCATATAATTACTGAAATCCTTCCCTTTCAAGTTCTTCTACTGCCAAAATTAATATCATTTAGATCCCCACTTTCTCATGCCTATACTACAGTAGCATAAGAAAATCCTAATATACCCATATATCATCCATAAATCTCTTGTGGAGAATCCTGGTTTTTGTCCTAAGGTGAGATGAGAACTCATACTCTTCCACTACGTTGATATATGTTCCTCTAAACTCAAAAACTTTGAACTTCTCGTCAGGATTCAGCATTTTACGGACTCTTTACAAAGAGGCAGCATGAAAAGTGGTTAACAGCAAAGCATCTGGAGTCAGGCTGTTCTAGTTCAAAACTTGCTTTGTCACTTTTGCCTGTGTGACCTTGGCCAGCTATTCAACCTCTCTGCAACCTCATCTGTAGCACAGAAGGAGTAACAGTACCTTAGAGAGTTGTGGAGATGATTCATTATGGAAGAGACCTGCGTGTAGGAAATACTCAATAAATGTCAATATGATTACCATCTACATAATTTTTTCCATACACCTCCCTCTCAGCTTCCTTTAGAACATTTTATCTAACATCTCTTTTCTTAAGCTCTACTGTTACTTTGCTCCTGCCTATAAATATACTCTATTTTCCCTGTCCTCTACAAATATAGTACTCCTTTCTTAATCATCATCCTTGATCAGAGTTTGATACTATAGACCCATTCTTCAAACATGCCTTGGTTTTCCAGGCTTGAAATCATACAGCCATCTTCAATTCCCATTCCAACATCTAATCACGTGCCAGTGCCAGTAATTCAATGTCCAGACTGTCCCCTCCCTTTCCTAATACTGGTGTCGCCCCCCTGGTTCATTCAGGCCCTTATCACCTCTCATCTTGACTTCTGCAGGAGCTCCTTAGTTGGTCTGCTTGACTTCAGTATCTTCAGGTTAATGACTCTCCTACGCTCTTGCCATATTCACTCATTTATTCAAGAAATATTTACTGAGAACTTACCACATGCCAGGCATTGTTCTAAGCACTGGAGACGTAGCAGTTAAGTCCTCCCCTATCATTCAAATGAGAGGAAAGACAACAATAAAAATAAATTGGTAGGACTTCCCTGGTGGCACATGGGATGCAGGGGGGCCTGCCATGCAGGGGGACATGGGTTCAATCCCTGGCCCGGGAAGATCCCACATGCCACGGAGCAACTAAGCCCATGTGCCACAACTACCGAGCCTGCGCTCTAGAGCCCGTGAGTCACAACTACTGAGCCCGCATGCCACAACTACTGAAGCCAACGTGCCTAGAGGCCGTGCTCCACAGCAAGAGAAGCCACCGCAACGAGAAGCCCGCGCGCTGTAACAAAGAGTAGCCCCTGCTCGTCACAACTAGAGAAAGCCCATGCGCAGTAGCAAAGACCCAACACAGCCAAATAAATAAATAAGCAATGGGAAATTCACAACAGTCAAAAGGTAGAAGCAATCTAAGTGTTCACTGACAGATGAATGGATTTAAAATAAATAAATAAATTGGTAAAACATGTATGTTAGATTGTGGTAAGTGCTATTAAATAAAATAAAGCAAGGAAGAAGGATAAGGGAGTCCTGGGATGGGGGTTGTAATTTTACACTGGGGGTCAGAGAATGTCCTCACAAATAAGGTGATATTTGTGTAAAGACCTGGAAGAGGAGCGGGAGTAGGTCATGCAAATATTTGGGAGAAAAGCATATTCCTAAGAGAGCCGAGCCCTGAAATGCAACTTTAATTACATCACTCCTTTGTAAAAACTTTAAATGGTTTCTCCTTGTCAATGGAATGAGTTAAAATCTCCTGGCAGCCAAGGCCATCTGCAGTGTGCTCCAAGCCCCAGTCTACCTTTAATCTCTACTTCTCACTCTTTCTCTACAGACCTATGCCACTTGTTTGGTAAAACAGTACAGACAGAATTGGAACACTTTCAGCTGAATTTCTGAAATTCTACTCATCCCTCCAAAACCCCTATCAAAAGCCACCCACACCTTTCCATCCCCCAATGACTGTTAACTGTTTAAATCCTCGTTGCACTTGTCCATATGGCTCCTGGCACTTCTTCCCTGTATTAGAGTTATTTGCATTTACATCTTAACCTGCAAGATCACGTCACTGTCTCTCTAAGCCCCACAGGATCAGTGGAGCACAGAGGAGCAGAACTGCTGTGATGCTGCTGCTTCAGAGTCGTACAATGTACACCATCTCTCTTTCTGAGAGTCAGTATAGTAGAGTCTTTAAAGCCTTGGGTTTCAGCTGTGACTCTACCAATTGTGGCAGAACTGGAAAGCAAACTTTATTTTTTATGCTGTAAAATGAGGATAACATCACCTACTTCATAAGGCAATTGTAAGAATGAATTGAGATCATGCTTTTAACGTGCTCTGCACACTGCCTGGCACTCAGCACTTACAAATGATGTTACTCTCATTATTATCACCATCATCACCGTCATCATCATCATCATATATGGTCCCTGCCCAAGGTAGAGGTTTACCATTCTGAGAAAAGTGCTGAACATTGAAAAGCAGCCTCTACTATCTCAAAGCTTCTGAAACAAATCAGAAACACTCAGGCTAAAAAAGCACAGAGAGGAGATCTGAGGCCAGACTAACAGCCCCAGGGGCTGGGGAGCAGGGGCTGGTCTGAAGTCAATTTAATACATAATTACTAGGTGTTTACTACCTAGCAGGGATTGTACTGGGTGTTAAGGGTTATCTGTGTACCTCTCAACATTGAATAACCATGTAACAGAAAGTCTTAACTGTCTCCTCTCACAATCCTATACATTTCTCACACCAAATGTCAGTATACCCATTTCTAATTTAAAAAAAATATTTTTTTAAACTTTTAATGAAGGGACTTCCCTGGCGGTCCAGTAGTTAAGACTCCGCGCTTCCAATACAGGAGCGTGGGTTAGATCCCTGGCCTGGAACTAAGATCCCACATGCTGCGGGTCACGGCCAAAAAAAAAAAAAAAAAAAATTTTAATTAAAATGTTTAATGAGAAAAGTAAGGAAAAGAGTGTAACGAACACCCTTATTACCCACCACCTAGATTTAAAAATTGTTAGCATTTTGCCATATTTGCTTCAACTTTCTTTTAAAGTAAAATCAAATTCAGACATCATGACAATTCTTCCCCAAACACTTCTTCAGGCTTCATCTCTAAAATTAAGAACAGATTTCGAAAAATACCATACTGCCTAACAAAGTTAATTTTAATGCTACCCAATCCATATTCAACCTTTCCAACTTGATCCCAAAACGTCTTTTACAGTTCATTCAAACCCAAATCCTTTCAAGGCTTATCTATTACATTTGGTTATGTCTCTTAAAATTCTAGGATAGTAATCCCTCTTTTATTGACAACATCAATCTACTAAAGATATCAAAGAAATTAGTCCACCTGTCCTATAGACTACCCTACGTTCTGTATTTTAAGGCTTTCTCGCTGTGCACAGTAAGCGTTTTACTCTTTCACTCCCGCCTAGACACAGCAGATTGCAGCTCCTTTTCCTCTAGTCCTCCCTCCCCGGCTCACTGCTCACCTTTCAGAACCTGCAGGAGCATATCAATTCCCTCCTGGTAACACACCAGAGCCTGCGGGTACCGGGACTCGGACTCTAGTTCCAACGCCCGCTTTATCACAGTGACTGCAGCTGTGCTTCCAGAGTCCTGGCCCAGGAGAGACCCCGCCATAATGCCAGCAACTCCCTTCCACCCCAATCTCCCCCTAGGCTGTCGGGTCTGCAGCGCTGCCGGGAGCGGTCACGTGACTCCAATGCGCCTGCGCTCTCTTTTTATGATGCCTGAGTGGGAGGGACTCGGCCGGAACTAAAATGCCAGGGTGTGTGCACTGTGAAGGCCGGATTTGAGTGTGGCACTCTGGGTCCTTTCTTTGTTCCGGTTCCCCTGAGTGGTGAGCTTCAGGCTGAAAGACATTTAGGAATTGCTGGTGAGTGGGGAATGAGTGGCCGGAAGTAGTGCATTTTTGCCAGGAGTACATATCTGGGAACCCTAGGCAGATGCGGATTGATTTTCTCCATTCGATTCTGTGTTTACGGGTCACAGTAACCTGAATGGAACTACGTCCAGGTACTGTCCCTCGGGCTCCCGAAAAGCCACTGGCCGGCTGGATCCCGTTTCCCAGTTCGTGGAATCCCGGGACGCGGCATGTGGAGCCCCGCCTGCTGGAGCTCGAGGACAGAGCTCGCCTCGGCTGGGCAGTCTAGGGGGAAAGGGAATTCAAGTATGTTTTAACATTTTCTGTGCTTCTGCTTTATGCATAACTTCGGCTTTCCTCTGGGGTCAGCCTAACTTGAATTGTTGATGGAGATACAAAATTGCCTAATTTAAAAATTGCCGCATTTTAGAACGGAAATCCTCTGAAGTTGGCAGTTAAAATATTTACCGTTTTACTAAAAGCCGTGATTTTGCAACAGCGTTTTGATCGCCACCTACCCAGAGCTGCGTTTTCCGCGGTTTTTTGTTTAGTTTTGTTTATTCCAAGAGGCACTTCGGAACGCCTGCCTAGAAGGCATTAGGAGTTCAAGAGACATTTCTTGCCTTCAGAGATGTCGATTTATTGAAAGGGAAATCCTATGTTCTGCATTTTCAGTAGTGCCCCCCCCCCCCGTTTACCATTATGTCTCTTTAGAAAAGGAATTAGTTTTTTTTAAACAACAGTTACACATATGGTCATTGTAAAAGAGCAACAACAAACCTATCAGACATTACGGGGGTGTGGGACGTCGGGGAGAGGCGGAAATAGCCCTGGTAGCCAGCTCTCCTCTCCCTGGGTATGCTAACGTTTCTCTGATAGCCTTCCAGAGTTTTTCTCTGTTTACACACACATTCACAGACATCTTTTTTTTTTTTTAATTAATGGAAATGGGATCAAACTTCTCATATGGTGCATTTATTTTCCTGCTTTTGTGTCTTTGCAAGAGAAACTTAATTGTACCGTGAAAGACAGTATAATTGCTTCAAGGTCCAAGAGTTATGTGCCTAATTATTAAGAATAACCTTCATTGAAACTTACAACTTTTGACTGTCACACATTCTGAAGTATGTAAATGACACTTCATTCATTCAGCAAAACTTAACTGAGTGGCTGCTACATGGCAGTGATGCTTTAGGTAGATGCTTGGGATACATCTGTGAATAGACAGAGCAAGCCTAAAACAAAAGAAAATTTAAAAATCTTTGTGCTTGTGGAACCAACATGCTGTTGGGTGGGAACAGACAATAAACCACAAACCTAACAAAAAATTAAAGTATGTTAGAAGATGTTAAATGCTATGGAAAGAAAATCAAGGAGAGTAAGAGAGATTGGGAGTGCTGACAATTGTAGTGTGGGTCAAAATGTTAAATAATGGAATCAGGGTAGAACTCATTGAGAAGATGAGAATTAGGCCAGAAATTGAAGGATGTAAGAGAGTTAACTATGTGGATATCAGGGGCATTCCAGGAGAGGGAACAGCCAGTCAGGGGAGTATACCTGCATGGCAGGTTCCAGGACCTGCAATGGGGCCAGTGTGTGTAGCGATTGACCAAGAGTATGGAGGTGGTGTCCTCAAGGCGGGGGGTTAGCACTGGCTGTCACTCTGATTGAAATGGAGAGGCTTTGGAGCTTTTTAGTCTTGTAATAAATAAACTTTTAATTTTGGAATAACTAGATTTATGGAAACGTTATGAAAATAGTATGGAGTTCCTACATACCCCTCACACCAAGTTTCCCCTTTTACTAACATCTTACATTAGTATGGTACATTCGTTATAATTGATGAGCCAATATTGATACGTTATCAACTAAAGGTCATACTTCATTCAGATTTTGTTAGTTTTTACCTGATATCCTTTTACTGTTCCAGAATACCATCCAAGATACCACATTGTGTTTAGTTGTCAAATGCTCCTCCTGACTATGACAGTTTGACTGTGACTTTCCTTGGCTTTGATGACCTTGACAGTTTCGAGGCAGTCAGGTATTTGAGGAGGTACTGGTCAAGTATTTTGTACAATGTCCTTCAATTGGAGTTTGTCTGATATTTTTCTGTTAGAGAAGTGTTAGGGGTTTTTGGAAGGAAGACATAGAGGTGAAGTGCCATTCTCATTCCATCATATCAAGGATACATGCTATCAACTTGACTTTTATCACAATTGATGTTAATCTTGATCACCTCGATGACATAGTGTTTGTTAGGTTCCTCTAATGTAATGGTATTTTCCCCCCTTTCTATGTTATATTCTGGTAGCAAGTGTTTAAGCATAGCCCATGCCTCAGGGTTGATAGCTTTACTCCACCTCTTTGAGAGGGGAGTGTCTACATAAATTATTTGAAATTCTTCTGTAAGGGAGATTTGTTTCTTCTCCCTCATTAATTAATTTATTCATCTATTTATATCAGTATGGACTCATGGTTAGTTTATGTTTTGGATTATAAGCCAATACTTTGTACTTATTTTGTTGCTCATATTATTTCAGCTGTAGCCACTGGGAGCTCTTTCATTTGGCTTCTGGTCCCTTTGACATACCCCCATCATTTTGATTTTTTGAGTAGTTCCTTTCTAGCACTAGGTGCTCCAGACTCATCATTATATATTCCCTGCTACAGCCATATAATCAGCCATTCCTCCAAGGAGTCCTGGTTCTTTTTTTTAGAGAATGCCATTAGAAACTAAGATCTGGGCACTGGGCATGCTCATCGCTACTGGGATGCCATTGCCTTTAGGTCCTCTTGGCTAACAGCTAACCCATGTGTGTATATGTATCTATAATTATTTCTATATCCATCATATCTATATTAAGCTAAACATGAGTTCCAACACTAATCCTCTGTCACTGGATCACATGGATCAGTGTAGCCTTCCTCTCTGGCCTGTGTGTAACCTCCTACTCTGATAATGAGAAACCTGGCTCATTGGAAGGTTTTCAGCGGAGGAGTTGACATTATCTGATTTCGGACTTAATGAGATGATTGCTGCTGTGGAGTAAAAGACCTTGGGGAAGTTAGAATAGAAGCAGGAAGGCCAGTTAGGAGGCTGTTGTTGAAATCTAAGTGATAAGAGAAAGATTTAACAAAGAGTGAAGCTAAATAAATTGGGTTAGTACCTAACGCTTAACTTGGGAGGAATGAGTATGGTAGAGAAAATAATTTAGCATTGTCTATTTGATGGGAGGGCCGGAGGATTAAGCGTCTCTTCTAAAGAAGCCTTGATACAAAGGATCTAAACAACCAGCCACGCAAACTGGATGATGTGAACTAGAAATTGCTCTGCTGTATTGTAATGTTTGAGGTCTGAAGTCTGAATGGCAGTTATGAAATTCTGATGTACTTCTGAATTCTGAGTTGAGCGGACCATGGATCTAACCCATTAACTGACTCAGACATTCATCAACAAACACTGGGTGCCTGCTGTCCATCAGATGGTGTGCCAGATGCTGAGAGTAGAAGATGAACAAGACAAAATTCTTGTTTTCAGGGCGTAAGGATATAGTAGTTAACTCTTCTAAAACTGATACGTAATTAGTTTTGAGAGACTGGTTGGGTTGCTGAGACTTTTTCTGAAGTCAGGCCCTTCTAATGGGACATCTCGCATTGATTCCAGTAGCTTCACTGCTTTGTCCACACCACAGGAAAGACCTGCAGAGCTCGAGTGAGCCAGAATCTGGTGGGCACTGAAATACAGTACTTGCCCTATTTTGGCATGTTAGGGTATTCTTATTATAGCTTTGTAATAATTTAATGATATTATAATAGTAAAAACTACCATTTATTGAGGGCTTCTTATGTGCCAAGTACTGTTTTAGGTGTTTTCAGAGTAATTCATTTGCAAGATAGGTATTATTTTTTTTTCTGTTCTTTGGGGGGATAAATTGAAACATACAAATTAAGTAACCTGTCCAAAATATACATGTAGTTCATGAACTTAATCTTTCTGCATTCAGTTTAAGTCGGTAGGCCATAATTGTTTTGTGTCTAAATAAACATGACCTTTAGTTTATAAATGCAATGCATGTTCGTTAAGAATAGTCTAAAAATATAAATAAGCAAAAAAGAACATTCTGCTTTATTTAACAGAAGGGTGTTATGATTTAGTGAAAATATGCTGGACTAGGTATTAGGAGGTTTGGGTTCCAGACCATATACTCTCTTGAAAGCTGATGCCCTTCGGTAAATGATTGAACTCTCTGGGATTCATTTTCCTCATAAATAAAGTAAGAGCGTTGTCAGTCCTAATTAGGAGTTTGGATTTCTTCGGTCCCTTCCAGCTCTTTAATTTTTTTTTTTTTGATTCTATAGCAAAGCATTCTTTATATCTGCCCTCGCTGTTGAAGATTTTTTAAATGATAGTAACCTCCATTGCCTATTTTTGTTGAATCAGCCTAGGGTGTAATTTAACTCTTTGGTGAAAATGGGATATGGTTAATGTATAATTACTTCCTATGGTTTTCTTGAACTCTCCATAAAACATCTATTGTAACTTAATTCTTGTCCTTAGTGTATTGAAACAATCAAGATTTTGCTCTTAAACTTCATCCAGTTTTTCAGTTTGAGCTATCCATTTCTAAGACATACCTGACCACAGATCTGTTTTCTACTTCTCACAGCCCCTAAGGAGAACAGTCACCACACTCATGGCAGGGATTTTGCGCTCAATAGTTCAGAGGCCCCCAGGCAGACTACAAGTAAGTATTTCTTTTCAAGAATGATCTTTTTTTTTTCCTATTCCTTAAGAACTTTTTCTCTCTTTTCTAATTAACAAAACATACAGGCAAATTAAAATCTTAAGTTTCTTTATATATATATATACTTTTTTAATGTTGAACGTTAATTTTATGTGGTTTATCTGCTGTTTTATCCCTAAAGATCTGAAATCACAAAAGACCTTTTTCTGGAGAAAATGCTGGTAAAAAATGGCTAGTGTTGATTCCCCATGGCCCACCTTAATCTTTTGAAAGTTTTAGATTTTTTCTTTCCTTCAGTTATGAAGAGTCCATTTTCAGTAATAGAAAATTAGAAAAATGTAGAAAAGCAGAAAGAAGAGAAACAGTTTCCCAGAGGCCATTAATGTTTGTACTTTCATGTATTTCCTTCCAGTCTTTCTTTTAGAAATTTCAGTGGTTCAGCCTAATCTATTCATGAGGTCCAGAGTCTAGATAGGACCTGCTGCTGCCTTTAGATAATAACAATACCAGGTGCTTTACACACTTACCTTAACCTCAGATTAATCCTGGGTGGTAAGTATTATTTCCTTTTTATAGCTGAGGAAACCGACCCTCTGAGAGGATAAGTATCTCATATGTCACAGCTGGTAAGTACAGAGCAGGATTAGAGGCCCAATGTTCCTGGTATGTCAAAGCCCATGTCCTTCACCAGTCTCCCCCTAACCCCCAATTCCCTCCTGCTCATTCTCCCATTGTTTATACCATCTCTGCAGGACAGGGAGGGCATGAAGGAAATGATTATTTTCCACCCAGAGGAGTTTCCTGGTATGAAGGATTAGCAGTGAATCCTTTTTCTTCTGCAGCCTGAGAGAAACACGACTGGAAGATTGTAGAAAGGGAACAAGAGACAGGAAACAGGAGTTGATGGCATTCTTGGCACTAGAAAGAAAACTGGAAACTCATTTTGGCTTTCTTTTACACTGTATTGCTGAAGCTGAATTATCGTATGTTGTCTAGAGCACACTGACAAACTACAACCTACAAGCCAAATTCAGCCCACCACCTATTTTGGTAAAAGTTTTATTGAAACATAGCCACACCGATTTGTTTACATATTGTCAACAACTGCTTTCGCCCTGCTGTGGCAGAGCTGAGACTTGGCTGCAGAAACTGTGTAGCCCCAGAGCTGGAAATATTCACTGTCTGGTTCTTTACAGAAAAATATTGCCAACTGCTGGTCTAGAAGTTTATATTTAATGTGTTTTTTCTTCGTGTTAGTGGTAAGATGAGATGTATTCATTCAGCTAGGGGGCTGAGATAAATGTTTAATAATTACAGGTTAGGTGAGAACAGATTTTGTCACCTAAAAATTGGTAGATTATGATTTCTGCACTAGATAGAGTTCTAAAAATCACATGTTTTATGGCATATTTTAGATGGTGACAAAAGGTGTGGAGCCCCTTGTTTGTACAGATTGGATTCGTCACAAATTTACAAAGTCAAGAATTCCAGATAAAGTAAGTTTTTACGTTACTGTTTTTGAAAAACATGTTACTGTTACCGGGTCCAAGCTCATTCTGCTCACCGCAGGGCAGGCCAGTAAACTGGGAGATGAGGTGTTGAGGCAAGGAATAGCGACTCTTATTTGGAAAGCCGGCAGACCGAGAAGATGGCGAACTAGTGTACCCAAAAACCATCTTATTGGGGTCAGGATGCCAGTTTCTTTTATAGAAAAGACAGGGGGAGGAGGTGAGGAAGTAAAGTAAAAAGGCCATTTGTCTTGCAAAATCTCCTCCCTCGGCCTGCATGGGGAAGGGATGTGTTAATTTCTTCTTTTCTGTAGCCATTCACAGGTGGTCAGGGTCAGAATGTCTGTCTGTGAGCTGAACAAAGGCCTTTTAGTTTAACAGGCAGAGGGGCAGGGTTCCTTGTGGCAGGCCATTATCTATGCTTACAGCTATAACAAAAGTGACGAAAAGCAAAGGTTAAAGTAAAAGAAACAGAACCAACATGGAGTCAGAATTCTCTCTTCCCTGTTACGTTATGTTTTGAAGGTACCGATTTTTGTAATATTGAAAACTTTCATGTTAAATTATTTGCGGGTATAGATAGAAGTGTAGAGTTTAAAATATAGGATTTATGTGGGAGGGATAAATTGGAAGATTGGGGTTGCCATATACACACTACTCTATATAAAATAGATAACTAATAAGAACCTACTGCATAACACAGGGAACTCTACTTAATACTCTATAATGGCCTATATGGGAAAAGAATCTAAAAAAAGAGGTGGCTATATGTATATGTATAACTGATTCACTTTGCTGTGCACGTGATATTAACACAACATTGTAAATCAACTGTACTCCAATAAAAAGTTTAAAAATAAAAAAAATTTTTTTTAATTAAACATAGTAGGATCTATGTAAATGATTATTTAAAATAAATATGGGCCACTGACCTTTTAAGTACTGGGTTTTGGTCTCAGAATCTGTTTATTCCTGCTTATGGCTTTTTCCCTTGATACTTTGTGTTTTCATATCACCATTGTCCTGAGAAAACAGTGTTTCTTCCTCCTGCTCAGACTGTCTGTGTGGCTCTTGGTTTTCACTTTCTCTATCAGCCATTGCTAATTTGGATCTTCTTCTCTGCTGGATTTGTGTCTACCTATGATTCTTTTAGAAAACACTGACTAAGCCCTCAGTAGATTTCTGTTTTATTTTGATTTCTCCAATTTTTTTGTACTGTGGTAAAATACATGCAACATAAAATTTAAACATTTTTAAGTGTACATTTCAGTGGTATTAAGTACATTCATATTGTCATGTGACCATCACAGCCACCATCTCCAGAATGCTTCATCTTGCAAAACTGGACCTCTGTACTCATTAAACAGTAACTCCTCATACCTTCTCCCCCTAGTCCCTGGTAACCACCATTCTCCACTGATTTTTTTAAAAGCTAAAATAGTATTACCATTGATTATTTAGATACCTTATTTAGATACCTTTAATGTGCTTGATGTTCTTTTATCAGAAATCTCTTTTTTTTCAAGTCATGGTCCACAACTGCATTCTCTTATATGTTTTCATGTTTCTTAGACTGTAAACTTCTGGAAGAAATGATAGATACAGATGTTAGCGTTTGTTTAAAATGTGGGGGGAGTGATTTTGATCACTGGTTGTAGTGAGCATGAAAACTTTTAAACTTTATAGAAATGACCCTGAGATTTGCATCTCCAGCCCTTTGCCTATCTTCTGAACTTACTCCTATATTCTCCTGTAGTTTCTAGACCTTGCTGCTTAGATAACCTGTAGGTATTTCAAGTTATCCAAAATTAGACTCATTGTCTTACAAATGAGGTTGTCCTCCAGACAACCAAACTAAAAGAGGGTGCTTGTCCTCTATTAGTGATGTCAGTTAATGCTACCATCCTCTCTACCTGATTTCCCAGACTAGAAAGCTCTAAGTCAATCTCAACCCTATCTTCTCCCTCACCCACCACAAATCCATCTATTTTATTACCTAAAGTCCCCAAATCAGCCTCTTTCTGTTATAGCTGCTGTAATTCAGACTCTTAAACCATGGCTCTAAGTGCTTCCTGAGTTTCCTTGTATCTGTCTCCACCTCCAGTTCATTTGAAAAAGTTTTCTTTCTGAATCTATTTTTGAAATGTCATTTTGCTTCAAACCTCCAATAACCTTATATCCATTCTGGGAATTTCTAAAGACTAAGCATAGTTCAGCTTAGTTTAACTTCTCGCCCTGCATTGCTTTTCCTGTTGTTTTCTACCTTAGTCACACAGAACCACTTACTTTTCCTGAATATTTCGTGCTCCTCACACCATTTCTTTAATTCTTCTCTCCTTTTCTTTGGTGCACCTACCCCATCAAAATTTCTAGAAAAATACCCTTCATCCTACCCACCTGGAGGCAAATACTGCTAACACCCTCCACATACTTTTCTGTTAAATATTTTTGAAGATGTGCATCATCTTGCCTATAATGCTTCTCCAGCTGCTTTCATCATTTAGCAATGTAATGTGAACCCTCTGTGGATAAGTTAATGATTGAATAATATCCTTTTTGATTAAAGTACCATCTTTTTTTTTGGCCTTCCTCAGTCTGATTCCCCAGAGGTATGACTCTTGACCTAATGTTTTTGACACCTTTATACAAATAAGGATAAATATATATATATATATATATACACATATATATATAAAATACACACACATGTATATATAATTGTTAGAATCATATTTAGAATTTAGGGGAGAGACCTTCAAGATGGTGGAGGAGTAACACGTGGAGATCATCCTCCCCACAAATACATCAGAAATACATCTACATGTGGAACAACTCCTACAGAACACCTATTGAACGCTGGCAGAAGACCTCAGACTTCCCAAAAGGCAAGAAACTCCCCACATAACTGGCCGGGTGGCTGACAGGGCCTTCGTGCTCTGGCCAGGTGTCAGGCCTGTACCTCTGAGTTGGGAGAGCCAAGTTCAGGACATTGGTCCACCAGAGACCTCCCGGCTCTATGTAATATCAAGCGGCGAGAGCTCTCCCAGAGATCTCTGTCTCAAACCTAACACCCAGCTCCACTCAACGACCAGCAAGCTACAGTGCTGGACACCCTATGCCAAATAACTAGCAAGACAGGAACACAACTGCACCCATTAGCAGAGAGGCTGCCTAAAATCATAATAAGGTCACAGACACCCCAAAACACACCACCAGACATGGTCCTGCCCTCCAGAAAGACAAGATCCAGCCTCATCCACCAGAACACAGGCAACAGTCCCCTCCACCAGGAAGCCTACACAACCCACTGAACCAACCTTAGCCACTGGGGGCAGACACCAAAAACAACGGGGACTACTAACCTGTAGCCTGCACAAAGGAGACCCCAAACACAGTAAGTTAAGCAAAATTAGAAGACAGAGAAACACACAGCAGATGAAGGAGCAAGGTGAAAACCCACCAGACCAAACAAATGAAGAGGAAATAGGCAGTCTGCCTGAAAAAGAATTCAGAGTAATGATAGTAAAGATGATCCAAAATCTTGGAAGTAGAATAGAGAAAATACAAGAAACATTTAACAAGGACCTGGAAGAACTAAAGAGCAAACAAACAAGATGAACAGCACAATAAATGAAATTAAAAATTCTCTAGAAGGAATCAATAGCACAATAACTGAGGCAGAAGAACAGATAAGTGAACTCAAAGATAAAATAGTGGAAATAACTACTGCAGAGCAGAATAATGAAAAAAGGATGAAAAGAATTGAGGACAGTCTCAGAGACCTCTGGGACAACAGTAAACTCACCAACATTCAAATTATAGGGGTCCCAGAAGAACAAGAGAAAAAGAAAGGGACTGAGAAAATATTTGAGGAGATTATAGTTGAAAACTTCCCTAATATGGGAAAGGAAATAGTCAATCAACTCTAGGAAGCATAAAGGGTCCCATACAGGATAAATCCACGGAGAAACACACCAAGACACAAATTAATCAAAATATCAAAAATTAAATACAAAGAAAAAAAAAGCAAGGGAAAAACAACAATTAACATACAAGGGAATCCCCATAAGGTTAACAGCTGATCTTTCAGCAGAGACTCTGCAAGCAAGAAGGGACTGGCAGGACATATTTAAAGTGATGAAAGGGAAAAACCTACAACCAAAATTATTCTATCCAGCAAGGATCTCATTAAGATTCGACAGAGAAATTAAAGCCTTTACAGACAAGCAAAAGCTAAGAGAATTCAGCACTACCAAACCAGCTTTACAGCAAATGCTAAAGGAACTTATCTAGGCAGGAAACACAAGAAAAGAAAAAGACTTACAATAACAAACCCCAAACAATTAAGAAAATGGGAATAGGAACATACATATCGATAACTATCTTACATGTAAATGGATTAAATGCTCCAACCAAAAGACACAGACTGGCTGAATGGTTACAGAAACAAGACCTGTATATATGCTGTCTACAAGAGACCCACTTGAGACCTAGGGACACATACAGACTGAAATTGAGGGGATGGAAAAAGATATACCATGCAAATGGAAATCAAAAGAAAGCTGGAGTAGCAATTCTCATATCAGACAAAATAGACTTTAAAATAAAGACTATTATAAGAGACAAAGAAGAACACTACATAATGATCAACGGATCAATCCAAGAAGAAGATATAACAAGTGTAAATATTTATGCACCCAACATAGGAGCACCTCAATACATAGAGCAAATAGTAACAGCCATAAAAGGGGAAATCGACAGTAACACAATCATAGTAGGGGACTTTAACACCCCACTTTCACCAATGGACAGATCATCCAAAATGAAAATAAATAAGAAAACACAAGCTTTAAATGATACATTAAACAAGATGGACTTAGTTGATATTTATAGGACATTCCATCCAAAAACAACAGAATACACTTTCTTCTCAAGTGCTCATGGCACATTCTCCAGGATAGATCGTATATTGGGTCACAAATCAAGCCTTGGTAAATTTAAGAAAATTGAAATTGTATCAGTATCTTTTCTGACCACAAAGCTTTGAGACTAGATATCAATTATAAGAAGAAATCTAAAAAATACGAACACTTGGAAGCTAAACATTACACTACTTAATAACCAAGAGATCACTGAAGAAATTAAAGAGGAAATCAAAAAATATGTAGAAACAAACGATAATGAAAACACGACCCAAAACCTATGGGATGCAGCAAAAGAGGTTCTAAGAGGGAAGTTTATAGCAATACAATCCTACCTCAAGAAACAAGAAACATCTTAAATAAACAACCTAACCTTACACGTAAAGCAATTAGAGAAAGAAGAACCAAAAAACCCCAACGTTAGCAGAAGAAAAGAAATATAAAGATCAGATCAGAAATAAATGAAAAAGAAATGAAGGAACAGTAGCAAATGTCAGTAAAACTAAAAGCTGGTTCTTTGAGAAGATAAACAAAATTGATTAACCATTAGCCAGACTCATCAAGAAAAAAAGGGAGAAGACTCAAATCAACAGAATTAGAAATGAAAAAGAAGTAACAACTGACACTGCAGAAATACAAAGGATCATGAGAGATTGCTACAAGCAACTCTATGCCAGTAAAATGGACAACCTGGAAGAAATGGACAAATTCTTAGAAATGCACAACCTTCCAAGACTGAACCAGGAAGAAATAGAAAATATGAACAGACCAACCACAGTAATGAAATTGAAACTGTGATTAAAAATCTTCCAACAAACAAAAGTCCAGGACCAGATGGCTTCACAGGTGAATTCAATCAAACATTTAGAGAAGAGCTAACACCTATCCTTCTCAAGCTCTTCCAAAAGTTGTGGAGGAAGGAACATTCCCAAATTCATTCCATGAGGCCACCATCACCCTGATACCAACACCAGACAAAGATACTACAAAAAAAGAAAATTAAAGACCAATATCACTGATGAACATAGATGCAAAAATCCTCAACAAAATACTAGCAAACAGAATCCAACAGTACATTAAAAAGATCATACACCATGATCAAGTGGGGTTTATCCCGGGAATGCAAGAATTCTTCCATATATACAAATCAACCAATGTGATACACCATATTAACTAATTGAAGGATAAAGATCATATGATCATCTCAATAGATGCAGAAAAAGCTTTTGACAAAATTCAGCACCTGTTTATGATAAAAATCCTCCAGTAAGTAGGCATAGAGGGAACTTACCTCAACATAATAAAGGCCATATATGACAAGTCCACAGCCAACATCGTTCTCAGTGGTCAAAAACTGAAACCATTTCCCCTAAGATCAGGAACAAGACAAGGTTGTCCACTCTCACCACTATTATTCAACATAGTTTTGGAAGTTTTAGCCACAGCAATCAGAGAAGAAAAAGAAATAAAAGGAATCCAAATGTAAAAGAAGTAAAGCTGTCACTGTTTGCAGATGACATGATACTATACATAGAGAATCCTAAACATGCTACCAGAAAACTACTAGAGCTAATCAATGAATTTGGTGGAGTAGCAGGATACAAAATTAATGCACAGAAATTTCTGGCATTCCTGTACACTAATGATGAAAAATCAGAAAGAGAAATTAAGGAAACACTCCCATTTACCATTGCAACAAAATGAATAAAATACCATGGAATTAACCTACCTAAGGAGACAAAAGACCTGTACGCAGAAAACTATAAGACACTGTTGAAAGAATTTAAAGATGATACAAACAGATGGAGAGATATACCATGTTCTTGGAATGGAAGAATCAATATTGTGAAAATGACTGTACTACTCAAAGGAATCTACAGATTCAATGAAATCCCTATCAAACTACCACTGGCATTTTTCACAGAAGTAGAACAAAAAATTTCACAAGTTGTATGGAAACACAAAAGACCCCGAGCAGCCAAAGCAGTCTTGAGAAAGAAAAACGGAGCTGGAGGTATCAGGCTCCTGGGCCTCAGACTATACTATAAAGCTACATAATCAAGACAATATGGTACTGGCACAAAAACAGAAATATAGATCAACGGCACAGGATAGAAAGCCCAGAGATAAACCCACACACATACGGTCACCTTATTTTTGATAAAGGAGGCGAGACTATACAATGGAGAAAAGACAGCCTCTTCAATAAGTGGTGCTGGGAAAACTGGACAGCTACATGTAAAAGAATGAAACTAGAATACTCCCTAATACCATATACAAAAATAAACTCAAAATGGATTAAAGACCTAAATGTAAGGCCAGACACTATAAAACTCTTACAGAAAAACATAGACAGAACACTCTATGACATAAATCACAGCAAGATCCTTTTTGACCCAGCTCCTGGAGAAATGGACATAAAAACAAAACTAAACAAATAGGACCTAATGAAACTTAAAAGCTTTTGCACAGCAAAGGAAAATATAAACAAGATGAAAAGGCAACCCTCAGAATGGGAGAAAATACTTGCAAATGAAGCAGCTGACAAAGGATTAATCTCCAAAATATACAAGCAGCTCATGCAGTGCAATATCAAAAAAACAACCCAATCCAAAAATGGGCAGAAGGCCTAAGTAGACCAAAGAAGATATACAGATTGCCAACACACACATGAAAGAATGCTCAGCATCACTAATCATTAGAGAAATGCAAATCAAAACTACAATGAGGTATCACCTCACACCAGTCAGAATGGCCATCATCAAATAATCTACAAACAATAAATGCTGGAGAGGGTGTGGAGGAAAGGGAACTCTCTTGCCCTGCTGGTGGGAATGTAAATTGATACAGTCACTGTGCAGAACAGTGTGGAGGTTCCTTAAAAAACTAAAAATAGAATTACCATATGATCCAGCAATCCCACTACTGGGCATATAACCTGAGAAAACCATAATTCAAAAAGAGTCATGTACCAAAATGTTCATTGCAGCTCTATTTAAAATAGCCAGGACATTGACACAACCTAAGTGTCCATCAATAGGTGAATGGATAAAGAAGATGTGGCACATATATACAATGGAATATTACTCAGCCATGAAAAGAAACGAAATTGAGTTATTTGTAGTGAGGTGGATGGACCTAGAGACTGTCATGCAGAGTGAAGGAAGTCAGAAAGAGATAAACAAATACCGTATGCTAACACATATATATGGAATCTAAAAAGAAAAAAGGTTTTGAAGAACCTAGGGGCAGGACAGGAATAACTACGCAGACATAGAGAATGGACTTGAAGATGCGGGGACGGGGAGGGGTAAGCTGAGATGAAGTGAGTGGCATGGACATATATACACTACCAAATGTAAAATAGAGAGCTAGTGGGAAGCAGCTGCATAGCACAGGGAGATCAGCTTGGTGCTTTGTGACCACCTAGATGGGTGGGATAGGGAGGGTGGGAGGGAGACGCAAGAGGGAAGAGATATGGGGATATATGTATATGTATAGGTGATTCACTTTCTTATAAAGCAGAAACTAACACACCATTGTAAAGCAGTTATACTCCAATAAAGATGTGAAAAACAAAAAAATAGAATTTAGGATCATATTCTTAGAATTAGTAGTTACAGATATCATATATACACACTCATCATGGTGTAGATGAAACAAATACAAGATCCTGTTACACAGTGGTGTGGAAATTTGGTTTTTTTGCTCAATATATTATGACCATCCTTCAATGTTAGTACTTACAAAGATAGTAAACTTTATTTGTTTTAACGGTAGCATTATAGCCAGTAGGATTCATCATAATTTATTTGCATCATATCTTATTTAGTTATATTATTTTTAGTTTTATTTAGAATGTCTGCCTCATAATTTATTTAGCTATTCTCTTGAGGAATATAGATGTGGCCTTTAAAATTTTCAGTATTGGGCTTCCCTGGTGACGCAGTGGTTGAGAGTCCGCCTGCTGATGCAGGGGACACGGGTTTGTGCCCTGGTCCGGGAAGATCCCACGTGCCGCAGAGCGGCTGGGCTCGTGAGCCATGGCCACTGAGCCTGCACGTCCAGAGCCTGTGCTCCGCAACGGGAGAGGCCACAACAGTGAGAGGCCCGTGTACCGCAAAAAAAAAGAAATTTCAGTATTACAAATAGTGTTGTACATACATCCTTATTCGGGGTTGCAGCGAATACGTACTTTTTATAATACTCATGTGTTATTGTAAGTTTTTGTTTGTCCCCCTACTTGAATGGGGGAGGGGATGCAGCCCAAGGCCCAGCTCATATAATGCAACATATTCTCTTGACATTTGAACTCTTTAGTGTCATCTGGTTGCTCCTGCTTTTCTCTTAATAAAAGCAAAACAAAACAAACCCTTGCCTGTGTGGTATTTTTCTTAGAGTATGAAATTCTTAGATTCCATCTATCTGAGTAATCAGACTGGTAGAAATGTTCAATTTGAGGGTGAGGATTATAGAACTATTAGAGATGAAATCATTATATAGTTGTTTGAAGTTTTTTTAAGGAAAAAAAAATAAAGGAGGCACATAGAAGCTGTGTAAATTGAAAATATACCGTTTATAATTCTTCCTTTCCAGGTTTTTCAACCTTCACCTGAAGATCATGAAAAATATGGTGGGGATCCACAGCAGCCTCATAAACTGCATATTGTTACCAGAATAAAAAGTACAAAAAGACGTCCGTATTGGGAGAAAGATATAATAAAGATGCTTGGGTTACAAAAAGTACGTAACTGTTTTAGTCATCTTTAGTGTTGTTTAAATATGCTTTAAATTTTCCACTTTTAAAACTTTTGTTTAAATGTATGATTTCACGTAATATACTTGGAAGTTTGATTTAGACAGAGTGAGCCTACACCTTAACCTTTTCCTGTAACATGGGACCATCTGTGCTTTTGAAATTGATCCATAACATTTTTTCCTTTGTTTGTAGGCACATACTCCTCAAGTTCACAAGAATATCCCTTCTGTGAATGCAAAACTGAAAGTGGTTAAACATTTGATAAGGTTTGTTGTTTGTTATTCCAGCAGTTTCTTAAAACGTGTTACCTAGTATAACTCTAAAAGCATTCCCTTATGTCACAGAATCAAGCCCCTGAAGCTGCCACAAGGTCTCCCAAGAGAGGAGGACATGTCCAGCACGTGCCTCAAGAGCACTGGAGAGCTGGTGGTGGGGTGGCTTCAGAACCCCGCGGACCAGGAAGTGAATAAGTCCTGATGGCCTCGCGGCTTCAGAGTAAAAAGCGCAAGTCATTTCTATTTCAAGATGGTGAGAAAGTGTTCTCATTAAAATATGTCTTAAATTCTAGTCATTTTCACTGGCTAAACATGGTGTGATTCTTCCTTGGTGTAGGCTTGGAGGTTTTAGTGCTATTAATTGGTTTAATTCTGTCCCCTTTCCCTCCAGTATTTTCACTGGAAAATGGGTAAGGATGGCAATGTTTGAACATGTGGGTTCAGATGTCACCTTAGCAATCGTCGTTAACTTTTTTAAAAAATTGTTTTCTCATTTAATTGAATGCAACACATTCTATGAGTGGCCCTTTGAGTGAAGAGTGTGTTATGTGTTGGAGAAATCCAGAGCTGACCAGAATGTGGTCCCTGCCCTAAAGGAGCTTAGTCTGTTCCCCTGGAGAACAGAGATTCAGCCAGAAGCATTAGACACTGGGTGCAGCTGGACCGGCTGCTCTGTGCTGTGGTGTCTATAAATACGTATGTGGACTTGGCTTCATTTTATCCTTAAATTTAATACCCAAAATAGTATCTGTTTTCTAATTATAAATCTCATTTGCCCTAAACTTTATTGATGTTCCTTGAATTCCTAGAAATCTCTGCCAACAGTTGATGTTGCTATTTAAAAGAAAAAAGAGAAGGGAAAAATCATTTAGGGAAAGTTGTTTTATTTCCTTTTATTCTATTTCAGATACCTGGAGTGGTGGGGAGAAGTAAGAATTTTAAGAGAGGTTCAGTACCGGGAAATTCTGTGGCAGCTAACTGAAGTTGGTGCTGAGGACTCAGAATTCTAGTTGCCCTTTATTTTCCTTGTCTCGTAAAATTTGACTCAGGCAGCAGTGACATTGGCATACTCACTGCCTATGGTCCCAGCATCTGTCCTGTCATAGAGTTTTGGCATCAAGTAGAAGTGCTGTGTGAAGTGAAGCCAGATATCATTAATGACTAAGCTTCAGGGTAATCACACTTTCAATTCCACAATTATTGAATATCCAGTATATGTACGGCCTGGAGAGGATATAAAGCAGAAGGACACTGACTTCGAAGGGCTGGGTCTAACTGGAGAGAGACCTGTATGCCTCAACAGAAGCTGTCCTTGCTGGAGTTGGATTGAGGCCAGCTGTATAAATATTGATAAAAGCAGCCCCTGCTAATGTTTTTCTGCCTCTTTTACTAGGCTAATATTAATGTTTAAAATGGGGAAAAGACCATTGGTTAATTTTTACCCAAAGAGTCTAAGAAAGTTTTGGTAAGTAATTTTAACCTCTGCTGCTCATGACTAGAGGAAAATATCTGAATGATAAGTTGGATATTTAGAAATGAAATTGCCCGGAAGAGGAAAAGCCTGTAGGGAGATGAGCATAGGCTAGAGCATTTGTTTTCTGTTGTCACGTAACGTATTACCAGAGTCTCAGCCGCTTAAAACCACACATGCTCATCACCCTGCTGTTTCTCTCGGTCAGGACTCTGGGCACAGCTTAGCCCGCTAATCTGCTTAGGGTCTCACAAGGCTTCAAAAAAGGCATCAGCCAAAGCTGGGTTCTCCTCAGATCCTTGACAGGGCAGGTATCTGCTTCCAAGCTCTCCCAGGTTGTTGGTAGAAGTCATTTCCTTGTGGTTATAAAATTCATGGCAAGTTGCTTCTTCAAAACCAACACTGGAGTGAGAGACTTTAGCAAGATGGGTGCTACCCTCTTAGGTAATCATATAAATGCAGTGGCCTAGATTCTGTCTCCTCTGTTGCATTCCATTGGTTGGAAGCAAGTCACAGGTCCAGCTCACACTCAAGGAAGAGGGGAATTCCACAAAGGTGTGACCACCAGGGGACAGGATCAGGGAGGCCTCTGTAAAGTCGACCTGCCAAACCCAGTCAGTCCATCCTTAAGTTGCACCCAGGGGAATCCCCAGAATGGTACTCCTTTGCCTCCCATCATTTCAAACCTTACAAGGACTTCTTCTGTCCTGTCTTTGTGTCTCAGAGAATTGCTCTATTTCAGAAGGTTTTTCTGGCCACTCCTTGGTGACCATTGGCCTTTGGTCAGGCTCAGGGGAGACAAAAGTTACCCAAGCACTCTTTTTAAGGGCCATTCCAGTTCTCAAGGTCTTCTCAATCTAAATGGTGCCTCTTTCAGGCCAAACACATATTATATTCATCTTTTCTTGTTAACAGTACTAACTAGTATGCTTATCATTGTGTCACAGTTTCGCCAAGGACAATTTGGAATTGCACTGGCCATTTTAGGGGACTTTTGACACGAGCAAGATTGTATGTTTGGGAGGTACTTTAGAACAAAAAAGAACAAAAAGTGAAGAAACCTCCATGAAAACACTATTTGTCTTGTTTTTCTTTAAAAAAAAAGACCATTTAATTTAATATAGAGAATATTTAATATCCTCTCCTTCCTTTCTATACTTTGAGGAGTATTAAGTAGTGGCTTTTTGATCACACAGCTTGATAAAAATATCAAGGGTCCAAGTTACTGTCTACACCATCTGTCGCTCTCTTTTTATGTATATGTGTCAAAATCTGTTTTATACATTTAAACTTTTCTCAGCTTTAAGACCTTGGTAAACAATTAATTAAAACTGGAAGTCTGGACAGTTTCTAAATAAGAAACTGATACAAAACATTAGTCACTAAATAAAACTTTTACCCTTATTTCTCAGAATGGCAATCCATTAACAAATGATGAAAATGCCTTTGAATAATATTATCTATGTTTCTTTTTCCCCTCAAAATTATTAAAATGATATGAAATGAGTGCTCATGGAGAAAAAAATAGCCAAACAATTCATTTTCTGTTCTCTAATTTTCTTAATTTTCTGGAGAAAAGAAAAATAGTTGATCACTTCAAGAGAATATAAACAGTTAATTATACCAGGCACAGTAATTACAGAGAAATACAAATATGTATTTAACATAATGGATATGATTTTCTGCTTATTAACATGGCAAATTTAGTGATATGTACATTTTGTATTTAATATACTGATAAATTATGTTTTAAATCTATAGGTATTCAATATAAGCTTTAAATGTCTTAAATATATTTATACATGCCTAAATACTTGCATAAAACGTATATTAGTAATTACTACAATCTGTGCATGAATAATGTAAAATAAAAGTAAAAATAGAATTTAGGTAAACTAAGGTATTTTTCATCAAATTATTTCCTATTTTGGGGTACTTATCACATATCTTGTCTTCTATAAAAACTAGTCTTGGGCTTCCCTGGTGGCGCAGTGGTTGAGAGTCCGCCTGCCGATGCAGGGGACACGGGTTCGTGCCCCGGTCCGGGAAGATCCCACATGCCGCAGAGCGGCTGGGCCTGTGGGCCATGGCCGCTGAGCCTGCGCGTCCGGAGACTGTGCTCCACAACGGGAGAGGCCACAGCAGCGAGAGGCCCGCGTACCGCAAAAAAAAAAAAACTAGTCTTGATTTTGCCTTTCCCAAAATCATACCTAGATTCAAAATAATAAAACTGTTAGGATGAATTTTATGCCTGCACTATCTGTGGATTTTCTAAAGTGACCATTCGATGGCATAAATAAAGATTCGCTGTTAACCACATAAAAGTAAGGGCAATAGGAATGATTGTCCAAAGGTTCTCCAAACTTCAATTCTATTGCGAGAATTTTTGTCTACCAAGCTTATTTTCTTTTAATTAATTAATTAATTTACACTTTGGCTGCGTTGGGTCTTCGTTGCTGCATGCGGCCTTTCTCCAGGTGCAGCGAGCAGGGGCTACTCTTCCTTGTGGTGTGTGGGCTTCTCATTGCGGTGGCTTCTCTTGTTGTGGAGCACGGGCTCTAGTCGCACGGGCTTCAGTAGTTGTGGCACATGTGCTCAGTAGTTGTGGGTCACGGGCTCTAGAGTGCAGGCTCAGGAGTTGTGGTGCACGGGCTTAGTTGCTCCGTGGCATGTGGGATCTTCCGGGACCAGGGCTTGAAGCCATGTCCCC